>NC_080173.1:42316957-42515501 GCF_950295315.1 Erinaceus europaeus | reverse complement strand
ATGTACCCCATAAAGAATTTTGATCCATACCCCCCAGAGAGGTAGGTATAAATGCTAGGGGAAGATGACCAAAGGATTACAATTCCATCAGGACCCAGAGAGATGAGAGGGGAAAAAGGGGGGGGGACACTCAGAAGTAGTAGGTACACTTAAAAAGGACAGCAGAAGACAAATGAGCAAATATATATAAATATAGACAGAGTTATAGAAATAATAGTCAACGCATATCTACGACCTTGGGAGAAGTAATGCAGTTTCCAATGCAGGGAATGGGGACACAGAACTCTGGAAGTGGGAAAGGTGTGGAGTTATACCCCATTATCTTATAATTTTGTAAATCACTAATAAAAAATAAATTTTAAAAAAGAATATGCATTAAAAAATTGAGTCATGTATGTAGTGTTCCCAGATTTACACAGGGAAAACTTCTCTCAGTTTTAAAAAACACAGTTAAGTTTGTATAACTGGAGGGATTGAAATGCCTATAAAGTAAAAGGAATGAAAAAAATTTTAAACTACCTGTTGTCCCACTGAGAATGCTTGGTTGTTGAACTGCTGGATAAATTCTGCTGCCATCTTATCAGTATCATAAGGGTTAGAGTCAATGCTTTTCTTCTGAAGAAAATCAATCTCAATAGTCATTGTACCAATACACTGTTTGGCCTTGTCAAATGTATATGAAGACACTGGAAGTATGGGAAAAGCAGTATACATTTTTTTTAATTACAAGCATACCAAATATTTACTGTTTCAAGGGATATAAATTCATCAGTCATAATAGGAGTTGACCAAAGGAAAACCTTCACTGGAGGAAAATATAAGGACAGATACTTATTTTTTTAAAAGACAAGGACATTTTCTAAATTTATTGAATGAAATTGCTTGTGGGGAGTCGGGCGGTGGCGCAGTGGGTTAAGCGCACGTGGCGCAAAGCGCAGGGACCAGCTAAGAATCCCGGTTCGAGCCCCCGGCTCCCCACCTGCAGGGGAGTCGCTTCAAGGGCGGTGAAGCAGGTCTGTAGGTATCTATCTTTCTCTCCCCTCTCTCTCTGTCTTCCCCTCCTCTCTCCATTTCTCTCTGTCCTATCCAACAACAAAGCAACGTCAACAATGGCAATAATAACCGCAACGAGGCTGCAACAACTAGGGCAACAAAAAGGGGGGAAGAAGTGGTGGATTCATGGTGCAGGCACCGAGCCCAGCAATAACCCTGGAGGAAAAAAAAAAAAAAAGAAATTGCTTGTGTATAGTCATATTCTTTTCATGTGGTACTGGGCAATTAATTAATCCTGGACTTTGTGCATACACAGTACTACTGAGCTGCCCCTCTGGACCTTTTAGTCTTTTATTTTTAGGGAAGGGGGTGGGTAGAGAGACGAAAAAGACACCCAAACACTGTTTTCTGCTATACATGGAGTTCCACCCATACTCTGTGCTTGGTACATGATATTCTTAGTGGTGTCCATTTTCAAATCTAGGGCTTTGTGCATGGAAGGCATGTACTCTACCACTGCGCTATCTCCCAAGCCTTATGTAATACTATTTTTGCATTTGGTTTCCTGCCATAAAGGAGAAAGAGCACATATATATATTTTTTCCTTCCCCCTTCCCCTCAACCACTTTACTGAGGGAATACTGACTTATAAGGCAATAGCTGTCATATGAGTAGTTTCTTAGTTCCTCAAGATAGCCAGAGACCCGAACTGCCCCTGCGGCTACAGCCAGACTATGACCCACATAGTCAACGACTGCCACCTCTCCAGATTCAAAGGAGGTCTCGAAACTTTACATCAGGCTCAACCTGACGCTGTTGACTGGCTACAGAAGAAGGGCAAACGCTAGAAGAAGAAGAAGGTGTCTGTCCACCACCAATTAGCACATACATTTTAAAGATAAACATTTTCAGTGTCTGGGCAATGATGCACCTGGTTCAGCTCATACATTACAGTGTACAAGAACCCAAGTTCAAGCCCCTAGCCTTCCCCCATCACCCCATTGCAAGTGCTATAGGTGCCTCTCTTTCTTTCTCTCTCTTACCCGCTTCCCTCCCAATTTCTCTTTGTCCAATAAATAAACATTTTCAAACTAACAAAGAGAGTCACAGTGAGAGGTAGAAAGTGTCATGAAAAAGAATAAATTCACCATGAAGGATGATAAATGACATAGTGGGGGTTGTATTGTTAAATGGGATACTGGGGAATGTTATGCATGAACAAACTATTGTATTTACTGTTGAATGTAAAACATTAATTCCCTAGTAAAGAAATAAAATTTAAAAAAAAGAATAAATTCAAATCTTGGCTAAGCTGCAGAATAAGTGACTTTATTATTTTTTTAATCTTCTTTTTAAATATTTATTTTATTTATTCCCTTTTGTTGCCCTTCTTGTTTTATTGTTGTAGTTATTATTGTTGTCGTTGTTGGATAGGACAGAGAGAAATGGAGAGAGAAGGGGGAAGACAGAGAGAGGGAGGTAAAGACACCTGCAGACCTGCTTCATCGCCTGTGAAGCAACTTCCCTGCAGGTGGGGAGCCGGGGCTAGAACCGGGATCCTTACGCCGGTCCTTGTGCTTTGTGCCACCTCCGCTTAACCCGCTGCGCTACAGCCCTATAAGTAACTTTCATTTAATAAAAAAAGAGGGCTATGGAGTGCAGCAGTTGCACAGAGGACTTGCATGCAAGAGATTAATAGTTTAATCCCCATCACTACTGATAGCAAGAGCTGTGTAATGTTCTAGCTGAAAGGAAGGTAAAAGGGGAAAGAAAAAGGAAGAGAGAAGGAAAGAAAGAAAGAGAGAAAGAAAGAAGGAGGAACAAATTAAAAGGGCTAAGTTTTTTCCCTCTACATAGTGAAAATACAGGATGAAATATTTATATAAAAAATAATCTGACAAAAAAATAAATCAAAATAAGGCGACTCAGTAATTCCATTTCCAGGTGTCTCTTCCAGAAAAACTCTTGGACATTTGCATAAAAGAGACAGGGAAGTTTACTGCAACACAATCAGCAATAATCAAGCACTGAAAACACAATGACTCATAGGGGAATGATGAGTAAAATATAGCATACTCAGCATATGGTAAATCACATAGCAATTAAAATAAAAACTTCATGTTTATTTGGCAAGGATGGATGGCCCATTAAAACATTATGTTGAATGTGTATATATAACTGTATATGTGTGTACCATTTTTATACAAAGATTTTTTAATAGATATATTAAAATGTCATCAGTACTGACTCCAGTTTTCAAATAAATTTTAATTTCAATGTTTCTAAATAGAAAAGACCAAGCTGTTCAACTGCAGTGGCTGTGGTCAGCACCATAGACAGTGTCAAAGCAACACCCTGGTCTGTCCTGGGACAGGTACCAAGAATTTCATTATGGAACAAAGACCAGCAAGAATGAGGATGTTATGACTCTACAATACAATTTAATGCCAGAGACAGATAAATACATATGTCTAAAGATTAATTAATTATACTTTAAATTTATTATTTATTGAGGACCGAGAGAAACTGAAAGGGAAGGGGGGGGTGGCAGAAAGAGATGCTTGTATCACTGCTTCACTGCTCATGAAGCTTTCTGCCAGCAGGTGGAGGCTGAGTGCTTAAACCCAGGTTCTTGAGTATTGTAATATGGCTTTTTAGTTCCTGTTATTTCTTATTTCTTAAACCTTTCTTCACTGTTCCTACCACATGATGTTTTTCCCCTCCTAATGCTGAAAAAAATGCAGTGATTATAGAGAATCACTAGATAATTGTGGTCTCCAGTCAAATCAGCCATTTCTACAGTAGCACTTTTATCAATATTTTTAATAATAGTGGTTGTGCACATATTTACTTTATACATATTCTTTGAGCTGAACATGTGAATATTCTTCCCCTATAGGATTTTAATCTTCAGACAGAATAATAGGCAGATAAAGAGGTAGGGGTATAAGAGCCATACTTATGTATGTTCCATTCTTATAGACTAGTAGTATGAATAGGCCGAACATTTAATGGCTTTACAATTAGAAGCATAACACTATACAAATCACTATAGTTGAGAAAATATCAATCTATAGTTTAAAACATATACCTACCGTCTATTTCCTGTCCAATAGAAAGACCAGCCCATTTTCGCTATAAAACAAAAGAAAAAAAATTAAAAGATACTTAACATTAAAGAATTGAAGGAATGCAGAATTTCTATGAACTACAAGAACACATTCGAAGACTGAAAGAAACATGGTATGCTATTATCTGCTGAGCTGCATCCCACAAAAAGATATGTTGAAGTTAGCAGCACCTGTTATAGCCATATTTGGAAATGAACTTTGCACATGCAATCAAGTTGAGATGAGGTCATATTGAAGCAGGTGAGCCTTCAGTTTATATGATTGGTATTCTTATAAGAAAAGAGAGTGTGTGGAATTGTATCTCTCTTATCCTATGGTCTTGTCAATATTTCCATTTTACAAAGAAGTTAAAAAATAATAATAAAAAAAGAAAGAAAAAAGAGATAAACACACAGGTCATATGACCAGGAAGGCAGAGACTCAAGTGAATCTGTCATTCAACAACATATTACCAATATTATTGTCAACAATCCCTATATTCTTTGAAAGATAGATGTATCACTAAGCATGGAACAGATTTTCTTTAAGAACCTTCAAAGAAAACATGACCCTATTGACATCTTGATTTCAGACTTTCTAGTCTTCTGAACTTAGAGAATAAATTTCTGTCATTTTTTGTGCCATCCAGTTTATAGAACTTTGCCACAGCAGTCCTGGGAAACTAGTATAAATGTCACAGTTTATATCTGAACAACTGTTCTATTACATACAAAGCTTTAGACAGCACAGCTGACACTACTACTAAGTTGGCTGCTTTCTTATACAATATAATGTTCCTGAGGGCCTTTCTTGTATCAGACGATCATTCGATATTCCAAAGGTGTACTATTTGCATAGAAAGATTTATGAAACTACATTCGGATTTGTCTGACAACCATGCAGGAATACAAATTATTAGATGATCATGACTAGTCTTTGTATACTTAGACAAAGGACTTTCAGGCATTTACTACCTAACTTGAGCTTCTCCACAAGTCCTCACTAGTTATGATGGCAAGAATGTATGGAGGCTGGAGCAGATTGCGTTTAGGCAAGAATTAGGAACTGACTCCATCTAAATTCAAAATTAGTAATTACTGATAACATGCCAAAAGAACAGAGAGAAAAACAATTTTTGGCTCAAAATTCATAGTTTGACTATTCATCAGGACTTCACAGATTTTTGTGTTATGAAAATGCTGCATTTTGATTTTGTGCAACTTCAAGTATTTTCCTTTCTGGCTTCTTCTCCACAGGGACCTTCTCATTCCCATCTGCCCCTAGCCTCCCTCTTCTGTAATACCCCATCCTACCTCCAGCCAATCTCAAATTTAGTAGCATTCTGGATATATTCAGGCTTTGGGTTACAAAGCCACCACTTTTAGATTCTGTATTTCAATCCCAAAAAGCCATAGGGAGGGGGCTAGGTGGTAGCACACCTGAAGCATACCCGTTACAAAGTGTAAGGATCTGGGTTCAAGCTTCTACAGGAGGGAAGCTTCAGGAGCAGTGAGACAAAGCTGTAGCTGTCTCTCTGTCTCTTTCTCCCTCGCTACCTCCCCTTCCCTCTCGAATTTTGTTTCTATCCAATATAATTTCTATATATATATTTTCTTATAATGGCATGCAGAGAAAAGTGGAACAGTGAGTGATTTTTTCTCATTATTTCTGAGAACAACATCAAGAGATCTTCCACAATCTCCAGGGGAATAAATCAATGCTTAATGCTTATTAGCAAATCACAAGAATGGCGGGGTTAAATCTACAATTCTGTAGGATCAGCAGTTAGAGTAAAATACTAAGGGAGAAAAGGTACAGACTAGTATTTACAGTGCTCCCAGATCACATATTAAATATCTGAAACAGGGTCCAGCATCCATCAACAGTTACAACTACAATTACAATCCTTCCCGTCATTATAGGAGCCTAGCAAGTCAGGTAGTAATTTGAGATACCAACCATGCATATCACATTCTTTAACCGGACATCATTGCATTTTAAAATCAGTATTATTAGGTGTCAATTTTACTAATTAATGTTATTCTTGCATATTTTCTGCTACCCTGGGAGTTAACAGTACTTTATAGCTAACTGACATAACTGCAGTTTGATTTTGTTTTGTTTTTTAAATGAGACATCAGGGAATAAACCCAGGACTTACCCATGCATGATGTCTGTGGTGGGGAGTGGGTGGGAAGGAGAGACAGGAAGAGAGAGAAAAGAGAGAGAGAGGCTCCAAAGACCAAAGCATCACTCCACTATCAATAGAATTCCTTTGGTGCTGCCCACAGTGTTCCCAGGTAGTGCTGGGAGTCACACTCAGGGCATCATCCATAGTAAGATATATATATATTGCCTCCAGGGTTATTGTTGGGGCTCAGTGCCTGCACCATGAATCCACTGCTCCTGGAGTCCATTTTTTCCCCCTTTTGTTGCCCTTGTCGTTCGTTGTTGGATAGGACAGAGAGAAATGGAGAGAGGAGGGGAAGACAGAGAGGGGTAGAGAAAGATAGACACCTGCAGACCTGCTTCACCACCTGTGAAGCGACTCCCTTGCAGATGCGGAGCTGGGGGATCGAACTGGGATCCTTACGCTGGTCCTCGCACTTTACGCCCTGTGCGCTTAACCACTGCGCTACTGCCCAGGTCGACCCCCCCATAAGGTAAGTATTTTAACTGCTGAGCCATCTCTTGGTACCAGTTTTTTTTTTAATTGGAAGAAGGGGGAAAAATGTGAGAAAAGGTAAGCACAATAAATGTTGGCAATTAAATCAATTTAATGTTTTTCTTCATTGTGAATCAATAGTTGTAGCATGATAGTTGTAGTCCTGATTTTAAATAAATTAACTCTTCTAGGATTTTCAATATATGTTACCTGAGGTAAGCTGAATGCAATGCTCCCTTGAACCACTGATGCATGGGTCCTCAGAGTAAATATATACCTGTGATTGGGAGATGTTCTCACAACCACATGCCTAAAAAAACAGAAACATAGTACTCATGTCAAAGGAGATAAGAAGACTAATTCCAACAGCTAATGATTGATAAGTATAAACATGACATTACATGAGAATTCTACAGGAATAGGGTCATGAATTTCATTCCATAGGATAGTTACAGAGAAAGTTGAGAGTGAAGGGGGAGATAGGGAGAAAGGCAGAGAGACACCTGCAGCACTGTTTCACCACTTGTGAAGCTTTTCCCATGTAGGTAGAAATCAGCAGCTTAGGAGGCTGGGCAGTGGTGCACTGGGTTAAGCACACATAGTAGAAATCAGGATCCATAAACATGGATCCTTGAGCATTGCAACATGTGCACTTAATCAGGTGTGCCACTGCCTGGCCCTAATTTCATTTCTAATTAAAATTTACAATAATTCATAATTCATAATTCATATGGTCATAGTGATTTAAAGTTCTTCATATTAAGTAGAAATATTTTTTTTTCTCCTAAAAACTGCTTCATAGCCTAAATGGAATAAAGGGAAAAGCGGTGTTTAGAAAAAAATCAGGATACAACAGTGAAAAATAAAGTTAGATTTTAGGACTAGTCATTAAATCTCTTTGCAGATTCCTACAACAGGTTGAAACAGTAATAACTTGAAAAATTTAGAAAGCTGATAAAAATAAAAAAGCTTCACAAAATACATTAGCTTTTACATAAATAGCATATTTGAAATGTACCATTTCAAAGCATTTTGTCTAATCCATACTGCTCAGAAATTACCCATAAACAGATTAAATAGTCATTTTGTGATGATCTACATGAAGAAAGCAACAATGAACGTACTTGCATAACAGATACTTCTTTTTTTTAAATGAATCTTTTTTTCTTCTTTTTTTATATTTATTTTATTTATTTATTCCCTTTTGTTGCCCTTGTTGTTTTAATGTTGTAGTTATTATTGTTGTTGTCGTTGTTGGATAGGATAGAGAGAAATGGAGAGAGGGAGGGGAAGACAGAGAGGAGGAGAGAAAGATAGACACCTGCAGACCTGCTTCACCACCTGTGAAGCAACTCCCCTGTAGGTGGGGAGCCGGGGTTCGAACCAGGATCCTTATGCCGGTCCTTGTGCTTTGCGCCACCTGCGCTTAGCCCGCTGCACTACAGCCCGACTCCCCATAACAGATACTTCTAACTCTGTTACACAAGAATACTGTTTTGTTTTTTGTTTTTTCTTTATCGGGGGATTAATGGCTTACCATCAACAGTAAAATGCAGTCGTTCGTACATGTGTAGCATTTCTTAAGTTTTCCTCATAGCAATTCAACCCCCTCTAGGTCTCTGCCATCATGTTCCAGGACTGAACCCTCCCCCCACCTCATAGTCTATTACTTTGGTACAATACACCACACCCAGTCTAATTTCTGCTATGTGTTTCCTTATTTTTCAAATTATTATTATTATTGATTTAATACTGATAGACAAGATTGTGGGATAAGAATGGCACAATTCACACAACTCCCACCACCAGCGTGCCATATCCCAACCCCTTCACTGGAAGCATCCCCATTCCCTACCCCTCTAGGACTATGGACCAAAGATCTCTATGGCGTGCAGGTCAGAGGTCTGGCTTCTGTAATTGCTTCTCCACTGGTGTGGATGTTGGCAGGTCGATCCATACCTGTTGGGGACTGGGCCCACTGTCTGGGAAGTCCAGGCCATTATTTCCATGAGAGTCTGAGAAAGTAGACCATAGACCCTCCCCCCTTTTCGGGTTGAGATATGGCAGGTCCCCTCTGACCTCTGGAATTTATGACAGTTGGACCCCTGGACATGGGCGCATCTCTACTCATGCCACTAGCCACTACTCCCCTGTTTTTTAAACAAAGACCATAAATTACTGTGTATGGCTAACTTGAAAACTGCCAGCAAACATCCTGATTACTCAGCTGCCTCCCATCCCCACCCTGCCCTGAAGTGCCTGCAATTTACCTCCAGAGAAATATGCACTGTGAAGCTTGTGATCAAACCTTGTATGGTAACCTTTTACTTGTGATCAAATAGTTTGTAGGTCTGTGACTATGCATTGTGTTGCTTTGTGTTTGGGTTAATGATTATCTTAACCCCCTTCCCCTCCCCCGCTATGGGTATATCTACTTGCTTTTATTCCCATGAGAAACAAGATAACCCTCTGAGGCTTCTCCTGGAGCTGGTTGAATCTCAAGTGGCTTCTTCCTCTCCGTGCACATTGCCCCCGACATGCAGATTCACCCCAGGACTCCCAGGGGGCTGCTCTGACCCTTTGCCCCCAGTGGCCAGGAAGGTGAAGGACCCAGCCTGTCTCTACCTATCCCTACAGAAGAGTACTGTTTTTAAACTACCATTGAGAATGCCATTACTTTTTTAAACATTAATGACTAATATCTCAATGTCAATAGCATTTTGCCACTAGGAATACAAATTCTTTTTTTATTAATAGTGATTTACATGACTACAAATTAATAGGAGTGTATATAAACACCATTGCCACTACCAAAAGACTGTGTCCCATTACAGCTTCCTCAGCCACTCATCTGTTGTTGGGCACCTGGGTTGCTTCCAGGTGCTGCTATGAACATAGGCGTACACTTATCTTTTTGGTTGGGTTTTATTGAATCCTGGGATTATATCCCCAGGAGAGAAATTACTGGGTCATATGGAAGATCCATCTCTAGCCTTGTGAGAGTTCGCTAGACTGCTCTCCACAGATGTTGGACCAATTTACATTCCCACCAGCAGTGCAGACGGGTTCCTCTGTCCCCACAGCCTCTCCAGCAGTTGTTGCTGCTGTTCTTTTTGATGTATGCCATTCTCACAGGGGTGAGGTGGTATCTCAATGTTGCGTTTATTTGCATTTATCTGACAATCAGTGACCTGGAGCAATTTTTCATATGTTAGCCTTTTGGATATCTTCTGTAGTGAATGTTCTGTTCATATCCTCTGCTCATTTTTGGATGGGGTTATATGCTTTTTTGTTGCTAAGTTTGCTGAGCTCTTTATATATTTTGGTTATTAGTCTCTTGTCTAATGTATGGCATGTGAAGATCTTCTCCCATTCTGTGAGGGGTCTCCTTGTTTGTGTGATAGTTTCTTTGGCTGTTCAGAAGCTTTTCAATTTGATGTAGGCCCACTAATTTGTTTCTGCTTAAGTCTTCCTTGTAATTGGGTTAGTATCATCAAAGATGTCCTTGAGGTTTAGGTGGGAAAGTGTTCCACCAATGTTTTCCTCTAGGTATTTGATAGTTTCTGGTTAACATCAAGGTCCTTGATCCATTTGGACTTAATTTTTGTTTCTGGTAAGATAAAATGGTTCAGTTTCATTCTTCTGCATGTTTCAACCCAGTTCTCCTAGCACCATTTATAGAAGAGAGCCTACTTCTACCATTTAATATTTTGGGCCCCTTTATCAAAGATTAGATGTCCATAGGTGTGGGGGGTTAGTTCTGGGCTTTCAATTCTGTTCCATTAGTCTATGTGCCTATTTTTGTTCCAGTACCAGGCTGTTTTGATGATGATGGCCTTATAATATAGTTTGAGATCTGGGAGTGTGATGGCTCCATTTCTGTTTCTTTTCCTCAAGATGGTTGCTTTCTGGTTCCAGATAAATAGTGTAGTTTTGTTCTATTCTCTTAAAGATGCTTGGTGAAACTTTGATGGGTATTGCATTAAATTTGTATATGGCTCTGGGGATAATATTCACTTTGATGATATTAATTCCTCCAATCCATGAACATGGGATATCTTTCCATTTCTTGGTATCATTTTCTATTTCCTTGAATAATGACTCATAGTTTTCAGTATACAGGTCTTTCAGTTCTTTGGACAACTTTATTCCTAGGTATTTTATTGATTTTGCTGCAACAGTGAATGGGAGTGATTTCTGGATATCCTCTTCTTTGGATTTAGTGTTTGCATAAAGAAATGCCACTGATTTTTGTACATTGATTTTGTAGCCTGACACCCTGCTATATTGCCTAATAACTTCAGTAGTTTTCTGCTGGATTCTTTAGGTTTTCCTATGTATACTCTCATATCATCTGCAAATAGTGAGAGCTTGACTTCTTCCCTTCCAATCTGTATTCCTTTGATTTCTTTCTCTTGCCTGACTGCTATGGCAAGAACTTCCAATACTATGTTGAACAGTAATGGTGATAATGGACAGCCCTGTCTATTCCCCAATCTGAGAGGAAATGCTATCAGCTTCTGTCCATTGAGTATGATGTTGGCTGTAGGTTTGCTATATATGGACTCCACTATCTTGAGGAATTTCCCATCTATTACCATTTTTGTAGTGTTCTGAGGATGAATGGGTGTTGGATTTTGTCAAAGGCTTTCTCTGCATCTATTGAGATAATCATGTGGTTTTCGGTTTTGCTTTTATTGATGTGGTGAATGACATTGATTGACTTACGGATGTTGAACCAGCCTTGCATTCCTGGGATAAATCCCACTTGGTCGTGATGAACAATCTTTTTGATATACTGCTGTATCCGGTTGGCCAGGATCTTTAATATTTTGGCATTTATGTTCATCAGAGATATTGGTCTGTAGTTTTCCTTTTTTTGTTGTGTCCCTATCTGCTTTTGGTATCAGGGTGATGTTGGCGTCATAGAAGGTGGAGGGGAGTGTTCCTGTTTCTTCGATCTTGTGGAAGAGCTTCAGAAGTGTAGGTATTAACTATTTCCTGAGGTTTTGTAGAATTTGTTTGTAAAGCCATCTGCTCCAGGACTTTTGTTGTTGGGAAGACTCTTAATTTAACTGTTTCAATTTCTTTGTCTGTGACTGGTGCATTGTAGTTTTTTAGTTTTTCTTGGTTCAGTTTTGGAAGGACATATGTTTCTAGGAATTCTTCTATTTCTTCCAGATTCTCTAGCTTGGTGGCATATAGTTCTTCATAGCAGTTTCTCATGATTTTCTGGATTTCTGTGGTGTCAGTTGTGGCATATCCTCTATCATTTACAATTCTATTTATTTGAGTCGTCTCCCCCATTTTTAGTGAGTCTGGCTAGGGGTTTGTCAATCTTGTTTAATTTTTCAAAGAACCAACTTCATTGATCTTTTGTATGGTTCTCTTATATACGGTGTTGTTTATTTCTGCTCTAATTTTAGTGATTTCTGTCCTTCTGGTTGCTTTAGGGTCCCTTTGTTCCTCTTCCTCTAAGTCCTTAAGGCGTGCAGTAAGGTTGTTTATTTGAGCTTTTTCTTTTTCTCTAATGTGTGATTGTACGGCTATGAGTTTCCCTCTCAATACTGCTTTAGCTGTGTCCCCAATATTTTGATAGCTTGTATCTTCATTTTCATTTGTTTCCAGGAACATTTGAATTTCTTGCTTGAGTGCTTCTCTGACCCAACAGTTCTTAAGCAGCATGTTGTTGAGTTTCCATATTCTGTGTCTTTTAATATTTTTCTGTTTGTTGTTGAATGTTCGCTTTACTCCACTGAGGCCTGAGAAGATACTTGGGATGATTTCAGTGCTTTTGAATTTGTTGATGCTGTCTTTGTGGCCTAACATGTCGTCTATCCTTGAGGATGTGCTGTGTGGATTTGAAAAGAATGTGTATTCAAGTTTTTGGGGGTGAAGAACTCTGAAATTGTCCAGGAGGTCTAGTCTGTCCATCTCTTCATTTAATTCTCTGGTTTCACTATTGATTCTCTGTTTCGTTTATCTAAGTGTGATAGTGGCATGTTGAAGTCTCCTACTATTATTGTTTTACTATTGATGCATTTTTGTAGTTCTTTCAGTAGGTGTTTAATGTATTTAGAAGGTCCCTCATTGGGTGCATAGATGTTGATAATTGTTAAATCTTCTTGGTTGATTGTTCCTCTAATCATTATGTAATGGCCTTGCCTATTTTTCATTACTTTATTTAATTTAAAGTCTATGGTGTCAGAGATGAGAATGGCTGTTACTACCCTTTTTTGTCGTCCATAGGCCTGTATGACAGTTTTCCATCTTTTCACTTTAAGTCTGTGTTTGTCTTGTTGGGTCAGATGGGATTCTTGCACGCAGCATATGGTTGGGTTGTGTTTTCTGATCCATCCTTCCACTCTGTGCCTTTCAATGGGCGAGTTCTTTATAATTACTGTATTTTAAGTTCTATCATATAAGTACAGAAAATATATGTAAAAAAAAAAACTCCATAAACGAATTATCACATTGATAATCTAAACACCAATTTGTTTAGATTTGTGGAAAATTCTGTGCTCAACTTAGCATGGCAGAAAAACCAGCAACTATACTACATACATCTTATACATGTAGTATATTTAGTTATGCCAAGAAAAATCAGTACACAATAGTAAGTTATATGTAAAAATGTATGTAAATATCTTATCAAATATTGGTGCAGTAAATAACTATCATCTCATTATTCTCAAAAGTTTCCTAAAAATAATAACTCTCACTTGAAAATAATAAGAAGAAGAATTCTCAGGGACCAGGTTGTGGCACACCTGGTTGAGAGCACACATTATAGTATGCAAGGACCTGGCTTCAAGCCCCTCATCCCCACCTGCGGCACGGAAGCTTCACAAGTTGTGAAGCCGGGCTGCAGGTATCTGTCTCTCTCCCTCTCTATCTCTCTTCCCCTCTCAATTTCTTTCTGTCTCCAATCAATAATAAGAAAAAAAAAAATTTTAAAGGATGTCAGAAGAAAATAGATACTCACTGTCCAGACTGGAAATCCTTTTCATTCACAACTGCACAGTTAGTTAAAGATAATTCATCTGTAGGACATCTTGTGGCATGCATAACCTATAGGAATTAATAATTAGAGTTAATTTTGTATTATCTTAAAGAATATTTAATGTCTTCCATTTCTTTATTTGTTACTGGTAGCAATACCTATTGCTTTTGATACCCAGCATCTCTGCCTCTGTGGTAACAGCAAACTCATCCTTTTGGAAACTTCTATCCTAGTTTCTGTTTGCTTGTGGGCCTGGTAATCATAGCACACAGGCAACCTCAGACTTCTATCCCACCCCCTGGACTTTACAATGGCAAGTGTAAGAAGAAAGGCCCTCTCCTACCTAGCCACAGTATAAAGGAAGATTCTCCTCAAAAAGAATAAAACTATCAGAGAACATAAAGGAACACAGGCAGACACAGAGACACTTTGAAACACAAACTAAAGTCAGGACTTCAACCAAATTAAAACCCTTGAGTCTAGTATATTGGTCACGACTCAACAAAATATCCTTTTTACTCAACATTATTTGATTTGTTTTTCCATCTCTTTCAAAGAAAAGAACATTGACTGATGAAAATGGAATGAACCGTGGCTGGGGATGTGAGGCAGTGACAAGGGATGAACTTAAAAGCATCAAGTCCCGAGTGTCATTCCCTTATGCCTTATTCCCTTATGATGCTCTGGTTCTCTCATTTATTCTCTTTCTCAGGATAATAATACAAAAATAAGTAAATCTTTTTAAAATGTAATAAGCATGTTAAATTATAACATGAAAAATTATCTTTTGGGAAAAGATCCCAAATGGCTATGAATCTGTCTCCTACAATCTGAGAAAAGCCATTATCCAAATACTTCAACAAAAATCATTTAAGAGTACATTTAAAAAAAATAAATAACAAGACTGGGATCTGAGAGGTGGCATAGGGGATAAAGTGTTTGACTTTCAAGCATGAGGTCCTGAGTTCAATGCCAAGCAGTGTATGTGCTACAGCAGCAGTGTTCTATGTTCTCTCTATCTCCCTCTCCCTCTTCCTCTCTTTCTCCCCCCCTCATAAATAAATCTAAAAAAAAAAAAGGATTCAACAACATTTTTATTAATAACTACTGGCATGACACTCCTTCATATAATGGATTAAATCAACTTTTCCCATAATTCTCTAAAGCTTTCTAGTTAGTGAAATATGATACTTGTCAGTCAGTGAAATAGCTCACTTAGTGCATTGCTTTGCCATGTGTGCAACCCAGGTTCGAGATGAGCTCTCAAAACTTCAGTGCTGTGGTCTCAATCTCCCTCTCTCCCTCCATTAAAAAAGTCATAGTCTGTTTATGACTAAAGAGTTCATTCTTCAAAACTTCAAGTCAGAATAAATTGTTCTTTAATTTATCTCCCAAATATAAAATAATAAAGGAAAACAAACTGTCATCAACTAAAAGCTTATTTCAATACAACTATCTCAGGTACTTTAATGTAGTTGTCTCTAAAGTAAGATAAGTGAAGCAGAAAGGTTTACAAGGTAATCATTTGGGGTCTAAGAAAAAAAATGTTAGAACTTTTATTTACATTTATCTTGTAGCAATAGGGTTTACAGTTAATGGTATTTATATACTTTTTTCATATTTGGGAGATACTCTCTGCCTTAATCCATCTTTCTAGTCCTGTTCTGACACCATCTTCCTAGATAATACTTTTAGCCCACCTGCAAGTTTGCAATCGAGCTTGGGTAAAAATTACTAGAGTCATGGGCCCCTTGGAATATACCTAAAATGGACTTCCTAGCTTCATTCCACACCAAGGCCCTTAGGCTCATCTCTATCCTTACCTTTAAGTTACTGTTTATTAAGCAATATGTTCTACTTTATATCTTACTGCCCCTTAGTCACCAAATCGCAAATACATCCTGACTTCCTTGGGCAGACCACCTCATCAATGTGTCATGGTATCTCACCTCCCCAGAGCCCTATCTCACTAGAGAAAGACAGAAATAGGCTGGGGGTGTGGAACAACCCATCAACACCCATGTTCAGCAGAGAAGCAATTACAGAAGTCAGACCATCCACCTTCTGTACCCCATAAAGAATTTGGTCCATACCCCAAAGGGATAAAGAATAGGGAAGCTTTCAATGGAGGGGATGGGATACGGAACTCTGGTGGTGAGAATTGTATGGAATTGTGTCCCTCTTATCCTACAATCCTATAATCTTTATTAAATCATGTTGTTAAAATTCGTAGGCTCTAGCTGGGCAGGTTGGCCTCGGCCGGCTAGCTTCACGGTGGTGAACAGAGACGCGGAGACAACGGCTGGGCAGGGCAGCTGTATTTCTTTATTCAGGAACAACGATTCACAAACTAAGACAAACTAATCACCAAACAGAACTCTGCTGTCTCTTTGCGGCGGCGCAAGCACTCTCTCTTTTACTCTGGAACTCAGGAACCCTCTCCCTTACTCTCGAACTCAGAAACTCTCGCCCTCTCGCACTCTCGAACTCCGGAACTCAGGAACTCTGTCTCTGGGGAACTCAGGAACTCTCGGACTCCGGAACCCTCTCCCAGGGTCCCTTGGGGCGGGGCCAAGCAGGCCCGCGAAATTAACAGGACTCATCCAATTCTCTTGGAGGGGGAGGGCTAGAACAAGCCAATGTAAAGCATACGACAAAATCACTTACAAAATAATAATAAAAAAAGATGAACAGACTCTAAAGTGTATGTTCTGCCTAAAGATATAGCTTAATCTGGGGAAGGAGAGTCTCTTCAACAAATGGTGATGGAAAAAATGGGTTGAAACATGCAGAAGAATGAAAGTGAACCACTATGTTTCACCAAACACAAAAGTAAATTCTAACTTGGATGTTAGACCAGAAACTATCAAATACTTAGAGGAAAATGTTCGCAGAACTCTTTCCCACATAAATTTTAAGGACATCGTCATTGAAACAAATCCCATTACAAAGAAGACTAAGGCAAGTATAAACCTACGGGACTACATCAAATTCAAAGGCTTCTGCACATGCAAGGACTGGTGTAAGGATCCCGGTTCAAGCCCCCGGCTCCCCACCTGCAGGGGAGTTGCTTCACAGGTAGTGAAGCAGGTCTGCAGGTATCTATCTTTCTCTCCCCCTCACTCTCTTCCCCTCCTCTCTCCATTTCTCTCTGTCCTAGCCAACAGTGACGACATCAATAATAACTACATTAATAAAACAACAAGGACAACAAAAAGGAAATTAAAAAATAAATAAATAGAAAGCTTCTGCACAGCAAAATAAACCACTACCCAAGCCAAGAGACCCTTCACAGAATGGGAGATCTTTAGATGCCATACATCAGAGAAGAGGCTAATAACCAAAATATATAAAGAGCTTACCAAACTCAACAACAAGAAAATAAGTGACCACTTCCAAAAATGGAGAGAAGACATGGACAGAATATTCACCACAGAAGAGATCCAAAAGGCCGCGAAAAACATGAAAAAATTCTCCAAATCATTTATTGTCATAGAAATGCAAATCAAGACAACAATGAGATGTCACTTCACTCCTGTGAGAATGTCATACATCAGAAAAAGTAGCAGCAACAAATGCTGGAGAGGTTGTGGGATCAAAGGAACCCTCCTGTACTGCTTGTGGGAATGTAAATTGATCCAACCCCTGTGGAGAGCAATCTGGAGAACTCTCAGAAGGCTAGAAATGGACCTACCCTATGACCCTACAATTCCTCTCCTGGGGATATATCCTAAGGAACCCAACACACCCATCCAAAAACATGTGTACACCTATGTTCATAGCAGCACAATCTGTAATAGCCCAAACCTGGAAGCAACCCAGGTATCCAACAGCAGATGAGTGGCTGAGCAAGTTGTGGTCTATATACACAATGGAATACTACTCAACTATTAAAAATGGTGATTTCATCATTTTTAGCCCATCTTGGTTGGAGCTTGAAGAAGTCATGTTAAGTGAAATAAGTCAGAAACAGAAGAATGAATATGGGATGATCTCATTCACAGGTAGAGTTGAAAAACAAGATCAAAAAACACAAGTAGAACCTGAACTGGAGTAAATGTATTGCACCAAAGTAAAAGACTCTCAGGTGGGTGGAGGGAGAGTACAGTTCCTGGAAAAAGATGACAGAGGACCTGATGGGAGTTATATTGTTATGTGGAAAACTGAGAAATGTTATGTATGTACCAACTATTGTGTTTACTGTTGACTGTAAAACATTAATCCCCACCAATAAAGAAATTTTTAAAAAAAGATACAGCTTAATCACAATTGGTGGGGGGTGTCTCATAATCTGTAAGAACTTAAAAAATTAAGTACTCACAGGAAGAGATAAACTTCCATAACCTTTCCATCTATGTTTAATGTCATAAATTATTTAGTCTAGCACTTCACAAAATTGTATTAAGGCTAGTAAAGATTGAAATTGCTTAAGTTTCTTGAAAGATAAGAAATCAAAAACCACAGGAAAAAAAAGCTGTAATAATAACCAAAAATTAAAGTTGTGACAAACTAGTACTATTTTATATAAATAAATGCAACAAAACTCTTAGAAAACCCTAAAGAACTAAAGATATCACATCAAATTGCAGACACTGGGAGGTTTGCTATATATGTATATAACTGGATTTAAAAAAAGATATTTGTCTTAGTGCATTTTCTGGGCAATTACAAGTACATCAAAACAAACTGACTTTGCTGCTTTGAGAAACATGTTAGAAACTGCTTTCCCAGAACAAAAAATAAAATAAAACTGAATGTAATTGCAGAAATAAATGAACAGGACATTTTGTGTGTTGTATGGCTAAGAAGTCTTAAGTACACACTACTCCACTGCTCCCACCATTTTTTTATTCATTTTTATTTAGAGAGAGGAAGAAATAAAGAGGCATAATAGCACTATTCCACCATTGTGGGCCTTCCTGGGGTGCTCCCATGTGGTGCCAAGGCTCAATCCTGGATTCTCAAGCATGGTAAGGGGCACACTCTCCCAGGTGAGCTCCTCACACAGAACATAGCATTTTTAAAATGTATTTTGCATGCTGGGGGTATGCATCAGCCTGCCAACATCATTTCCACTGCTGAAGCAATTATAGAAGCCAGAACTCCTAATTTCTGGTCTGTATTCCCAGAAGGGTTAAATAAAGGAGGAAATATGAAGGACCCAAAGTATTTGTCACCAGGATTCTTGTCTCTATACTACCACTGAAAGGGAAGTAAATCCAGAAGACACCAGAGGAAGCCAGGCATTTCTCTTATCTGGGAGAGAACAGGAAAAAAGGAAAAACACAGAAGTAGTAATAGGTATAGGGGTGACTTAAAAAGAAAGTAAAGGTAGGACTATAGAAAAAAGTGGGAAGGACTGGGGTGTGGCTATGGAGTAGCAGCAGCTGCATTTTGCTCTACCTGATCAACTATGAAAAGCAATGAAAATCACCTGAAAACTCAACAAAATACAATCAGGATCTCTTCAGAAACTCACCAAACCACAGGTAAGTACAGACACATGTGCCTTATGGACAGAAAAGGGCTAAGACAGTGATTCCTGGGACTAAAAGACCATTCTCAGGGACAGCTGGCACCAAACTGGGAGTTTGACAGCCGAGGTACACTACTTCCAGGTCCAAGTTAAAGAAATGACTATGAAAGAAGAAAGGGGGGAGGGAATCACCTAAACCACAGGTGAGTACAGAGACATGTGGCTTGTGGACAGAAAGAGGGTGAGTGAACTATTACCAGAACTGAAAACCAGAGACATGAGGTACCAAATTAAACTGGCTGCTGAGACACACCACCCTTGGGTCCCAGTTTTAGCAATAAAAGGATTGTTAAAAAGAAATAAAATCACCTAAAATCTCACCAATTTACAGCTGTGACTTCTTGAGTCTCCATTGCTGTTGCCTCACAGTAGCTAGAACAGCAGCAGAGAGACCCAATCTTGACATTAAGGTCACAGAGCCAATCAGGTAACTTAGGATAAAATCTCACCCAGTCCACCAAGATTAGCAACAGTATCTCACCTAGTCCACACAAAAGCAACACTAAAAGAGGAATGAGAAATAGAGACAGCAATGACATTCTGAAACCCCCAAATGACCAGACTCAAATCTAGAAAACAATGATATAGAGTTCAGAAACTCATGAAATCAATTCAAGAAACTAAAGTGAAGTTTCAAGAATTTAGCAATCATTTTACCAAAGCATTACAAAATACAGAAGAAAAACAAACAAACAAAAAATCCAAACAAACAACAACAACAACAAAATCCTCAAAACTCTAAACTGACATGGCCTAAAGGAAACTTTGAATGCAGTTCAAGTTGAAGTAAGGTCTCGGAAGTACACTTAACCAGTTGGAGGAGAGGGTATCAACACTAGAAGATACAACCACCACACTCTGTGAATTTAAAACTCTTGGAGAGGGAAGGTTTAGGAAAAATGAAGCACTTCTCAATGAAACAGCAGACTCCATCAGAAAGATGAACATTGGAGTTATTGGGATCTCTGAGTAAGAAGAGAAAGTGAGAGGAATAAAGAACATATTCAAAGAAATTTTAAGAAAATTCTCCATACCCAAGCAATGTTCAAAATACAGAAATCCAAGAATGTGAATGCACACCTAAATTCTTGAATCTAAAATGATGCACACTAAGACACATCATTGTGAAACTATGCAAAGCCAGGGAATAGGAAAAAATATTGCAGGCTGCCAGGGAAAGAAAGAAAGTCACATACAAAGGCAGAACCATCAGGCTTACATCAGATTTCTCAACACAAACCCTAGAGGCAAGGAGGGAGTGGAATGGCATATTCAAAGTATTAAAAGATAAGAAGTGTCAGCCACGTATTCCATACCCTGTATACGACTTTCAAAGAAGAACTAATACCTATTCTCTTCAAGCTATTCTAGAAAATTGAAGAAAGGCAAACATTACTAAACACATTCTATCATGCAACATCACTTTGAACCCCAAAGCAGTAAGGGGTTAAGGACTCTACCAGAAAAAAAAAAAAAACTTATGTATGTTTCAGAATAGCATGTATGATTCACATTTGTGATTTAATTAATCACTCTGTAAAGCTGGCAACTCCATGGCTTCCCAGAGGTCAGTGAATGTTGGGGGGAGGCCAAAGCATTCCCCCTCTGCCACAGCGATCACAGGGATGCATTGGATCGACCTTCCCATGGTGCATCTCGTGAGTACCCATTCATTGGGGAAACTGACGATCCTTCCTAGCCAACTGAATCCACATGGATCCCAGTCACTTTCAAAGCCAGCAACAAGCAGCTCCTGACAGCTTTCAAGCTGTTGGTCCTGCTCTTCGAGTCCTCCAACTTAATGTTGAGGGGCTGTCCTTTGCCAAACACGTTCTTATTGGTCAATTGGCGATTCAGCATCAGGCAGTCTGCCTACAAGAAACACATATAGCAGTCGATGAAGCTGCTCAATTCACCATCAGTGGATTCGATTTAATATGCTATAATCTCCATCCTAAAAATGGCCGAGCCATCTAGGCCAAATCGTGTCTTGCGGACGTTTACCATACGGCCTCTTCGACCTTCTACGACTCCATTACTATTGGAACTATTCAGCTCGTCAACCTATATAAGCCTCCCAGTGCCTCATGGGATAATGAGGTCCTGCCTGGCCCGAATCACCCAGCCGTTTACGTTGGAGACTTTAATAATCATCACCAAGACTGGGGATATTCCTCCATTCGTGCTGACGGCTCTATCTTAGCCGACTGGGCTTCAGCGAATGACCTCTCCCTATTATACAATCCCAAACAGCCAGGCTCTTTTCACAGTGCTAGATGGAATAAAGACTCGTCACCCGACCTGTGCTGGATTAGCACAGTCAACAGCCAAGCCTTTCCCACTATGAGACAAGTTCTCAAGATCTTCCCGCACAGTCATCACCGCCCAGCTATCATCCACATTGGTCTCCAGCTCCCACTGATTCTGTGCTCGGAGAAACTAAGATGGAACTTTTGGAAAGCAAACTGACATCTGTTCAGTGATCTTACCAACAAATCTATTCCTGCAATTCCAATTAACTCTATCCCCTCTGAAGATTCCTACAGGCGCTTCCGCCAAGCCATCTTCAAAGCAGCTTCCCAAGCCATTTCTCGTGGGAGATGTGCTAACTATACGCCTTGTCTTGATGCTGAATGCGAGCAACTACTAAAGCAGTATGATGAGTCAGGCGACCCAGATGTGGCTGACCATCTCATTGCCTCCCTGGATGCAGCACGCTAAGCCCGCTGGCAACAACTCACGGAAAGTCTGAACTTCACCCACTCAAGTAGGAAGGCCTGGAAGCTTCTTCACAGACTGGGTGCCAGTAGCCAACCCCCTCCCGTCTCCCATCCTTCCGTATCTCCAAACTCAGTGGCCAGTCACCTAACTCAAGTTGGACGTGCTAAGATCAACCCAGTCTGGGTCATCCCACTTCCGGTTATCTTGTCCATCTCCAAAACTCTCTCCCTTTACACTGTCTGAACTGGAAGACGCTTTGAAGAGGGTTAAACCAGGAACAGCTGCTGGCTATAACATCACCCCAGAACTCATTCTTAACCTGGGTCCCGCGGCAAAGAAGTGGCTCGCTTCATTCCTGTCCCACATCTTGGAATCTGAGTCTATGCCCAAAGTTTGGCGTCATGCGAAGATTATAGCGGTTTTGAAACCAAAGAAAGACCCAACACTGGCTGCCAGCTATAGACCAATTTCTCTCCTCTCTGTGTGTTACAAACTCCTTGAGAGGCTGCTTCTGTCACGTATTTCTCATCTTACAGAGAAATTCCTATCACCCGCCCAGGCTGGTTTCTGCCCAGGAAGATCTACCTGCGAACAAGCCCTGGCCCTCTCAACTTACATTGAAAATGGATTCCAGAAGAATTTAAAGATGGGTGCTGTCTTTCTTGATCTCACAGCAGCCTATGACATGGTCTGGCACCGTGGTCTCCTAGTCAAGATCTCAAGATGCCTGCCTCCATGGGTGGCCAACACTATATCATTTCTTCTCCAAAACAGAAGATTCCGGGTACATCTGGGTGACAAGTCTAGCAGATGGAGACTTGTCTCAAGTGGCCTCCCCCAGGGCTCTGTTCTGGCTCCTACACTATTTAATATTTACATCAATGACCTCCCAGAAACTTCTTCAAGGAAGTTCATCTACGCCGATGACATCTGCTGTGCAACTCAGGCATCAAAGTTCGACATCCTCGAGGAAACAGTCACGAAAGACATGTCTCTGATTTCTGATTACTGTAAAAAATGGCGACTAATCCCTAGCACTGCAAAAATGGTATCATCTGTTTTCCATCTACACCATGCCTCGGCCTCGCGTGAGCTTAATGTGCAGCTTGGTGATATGAGAATCCGGCATGAAGCCCAGCCAGTCTATCTTGGCGTTACTCTCGATCGCACTCTGTCATTTCACAAACATCTCATAAAAACTGCAGCAAAGGTGGGTGCGAGGAATAACATCATTGCAAGACTGGCCAGCTCCTCATGGGGCGCGAGCACTTCCACACTACGATCATCATCTCTGGCATTATGCTATTCCACTGCAGAATACTGTGCCCCAGTATGGTTCCGTAACCCCCATGTCCACTTGGTCGATTCCAAATTATATTCCTCCATGAGGATAATTTCTGGAACCATCCATTCCACCCCGGTTCCATGGCTGCCAGTTCTTAGCAACATCGCCCCACCAGATATTCGTCGTGATGCGGCATCATCTAAGTTCATTTCCCACGTCTATGCTCGACCGGACCTGCCAATATACGCGGATATCTTCGCCCACCCTGTTCAACGCTTGACGTCTCGTCACCCAATCTGGTCCCCTATGCCTACACTGAACTTCTCTGTTCCAGTCTCTTGGAAACAGAGTTGGCAGTCAGCTGAAGTAAAGAACAAACACCTCATCACAGACCCCTGCAAGCGTCAACCCGGCTTTGACCTAGCACGTTATGATTGGGCCCTCCTCAATCACTATCAAACAGGCCATGGCCGGTGCGCCGCTATGTTCCATCGCTGGGGAGCCAGAGACGACCCGAATTGCCCCTGCGGCTACAGACAGACTATGACCAGACTGCCACCTCTCCAGATTCAAAGGAGGTCTCGAAACTAACTTTACATCAGGCTCAACCTGATGCTGTTGACTGGCTACGGAAGAAGGGCAAACGCTAGAAGAAGAACAGCGATCACACAAGAACTGATGGCAAACTATGTGACCTGTTATTCTTCAGATTATTACCTATCTTGATACATGAAACCAAACTGAATTAGTAGGATACTGAAAATATTGTACTGGTCTTCAGAAAACTAACATACCTGCCATTTGATATTTACTATATGTAATCTATATCTTTACTGTGACCCTACCTAAACTTTTTTCCAAATGTACCCATTGTTTCCTGCTGATGCAAGCTTTCTATGGAATTTCTTTGTTATAAATCTATAAAAAGATGGACTGTTCTTTGTTAGGGTTGCACACTTCTTCTACCTCTCCCAGACAAAAGAGTGTGTGACACACTGGCCTTGCTTAGAATAAATTTAAATCTTAGAATATTTTTCCTTGTTTGGGTAACTTTGTTTGAGTTAGCTTGAGTGGAGATTTCAGTCTAAAGGACCAATGGAGTGTGTTCCTGCATTCCACTGTTATTCAACATAGTTCTGAGGTCCTCATCACTGCAATCTGACAAGAAAGAGATATCAAAGTCATACAGATTGGAAAAGAAGAAATCAATCTATCACTATCTGCTGATGATATGATATACCCAGAGAACCCCAGAGACCGACCAAAAACTACTGGAATTTAGTAGATACAAAATTAATACAAATAAATCTGTGACATTTCTGTGTGCAAACAAGGAGTCAGAGGAAAAGAAAATAAAAGACTCAATCCCATTTACAATCAAACCAAAAAAAATAATAAAATACACTGGGTTGAATCTCTCAAAGGAGGTAAAGGACCTTTAAAACAAAAACTCTAAGATATTGCTAAAGGAAATAGAGAAGGACATAAAAGGTGAGGGTAGATAGCCCAATGGTTACACAAAGAAACTCTCATGCCTGAGGGTCCAAAGTCCTAGGCTCAATCTCCCACACAACCATAAACCAGAGATTATCAGTGATCTGCTAAAATAAATAAATGAGAACAACATATAGAAGTATAAGAACATTCCTTGTTCCTGGACTGGAAGAATAAACATGATTAAAATGGCCACTCTACCAAAAATCATTTTATAATTTCAATGTTATTCCTATCAAAATTCTAATGACATTTATCAAACAAATTGAACAACTGTCTAAAAATTTGTGGGGAACCACAAAAGGCCACAAATTGTCAAAGCACTTCTGAGAAAAAAATGCAGGTATCATGTTCCCCAACCTCAGTTTTTATACTACAAAGGAGTATTCAAAACAATATGGTACTGGAATAAAAATGGGAGCAGAATAAAAAGCCCAGACATGAGCCCACACAGCCTAATAAATGATAATGGAGCCAAACAATTCAATGGGATAAAAAGGACTCTTCAACAGATGCTGGGAAAAGTAGACAGCAGAAAAGTGAAATTAGGTAACCACTAACACCTACACCAAGGTAAAATAAAAATGGATTAAAGATCTAGATATTAGATCAGAACATCTGCATTTTTAACAAGTTCTCAGATAACACTAATTTGTTGTTCTGCAGCTCAGAATCACCAGATAAAACACTGTACTCTCAAACATGAGGTTTTCAAATTTGATCCCTACCATTGCATGTGATAGATGCTATAGTCTTCTCTCTCTCTCTCTCTGTCTCTCCTCTCTATCCCTCCCTTTCTCTCTCTCATTCTAATAAAAAATTTACAAGGACAACTGTATTCTGAAGAAATAAGCTCATAATAACCAGGAATACTAACTGGTTTATTTCCTTCTACAATAGAAGAGAAAGAATGTGGGAATGTACCTTCAACAATGTTCTTGGTGGTTTCATCATGTAATCTGGTAAGTATAATTATGTCTAATTTAATATTGGGTAAGTATCAGTATTAATGTAAATTTACAATATAATAATATAGACCAAAAGTCTACTTAAAAGCTTATAATTTTTTATGCAGGAAAAAAAGGACTTTATTGGAGTTCAACAGCTACTTAAAGTTAAATCTATGCTATATAACTAAAGATACAGATAGTGATTAGTTTGGCAGAGAATATAACATTAAAAGTCAAACTATAAGAAAAAAAGTCAAACTATAAGCAAGGTCCAAAATAATACTTTATTAAGGTATTCAGAAATAAGTATTAGTTAATTCATTCATTTAACAATCTTTAAGTAATTCCTCCAAGCAAGGCTCTGCATTATACAGTGGTAACTAAATCTCCTATCAGACCATATAATTTCCTCAATATTACTATCTCAGAAAAAAGTAACTAGGATAACTTTTTTCAGTTCCCCAATATAGAGATTCTATATTTGGAAGGCAGAAAATTAATTATAATTTGTATTTGCATTGCTTGTCGAACCTAGTAAATGTTCATATGTACATAACACAAATAATAAACACAGCTTTTAAAAGTCCACCCATGAAACCACAGAACAATTGGTGATTGAAAATAAGCAAGTATGTGGTCCAGGCAGTGGGGCAGTGGATAAAGCACTGGACTCTCAAACATGAGGTCCCAAATTCAATCCCCAGCAGCACATGTGCCAGAGTGCTATCTGGTTTTTCTTTTTCTCTCTCTCTTCCTATCATTTCTAATAAATAAATAAAATATTTAAAAGTGAATTTATATTAAAAATAAGCAAAAATCACTAATTTATTCCTTACCTAAAATTAAAAATCCTTGTCTTTCCTCCATTAATAAAGATCTATATGGCTGGTGCAAAATACATTAGCACTTTAGCACTTCATACTCAGTTTAGCAAAGGACCAAAATATACTGCATTACTCATCAACAGCAGATGCCAATTCATTTAGTTTCAAACTTAGAGAATACAACATAGAGACATGATTAGCACTTTTTGACTTAATGTCAAAAAAGAAAGGAAGGAAGGAAGGAAAAAAAAGAAAAGAAAATTAGATTCCTAGCATAACGGAGTTGCATTCTGAACTAATCAGGTAAAATTAAAAAACTTAACGTCAATACCTGTAACACTAGGTAAAGATACAAATAATTTTAAAGGAGGAGAAGCAAGGATGGCAGCATGGAGACAATATCTGATGTGAGCTCCGAAAGGAAGCAGCTTTCAACCTGGGATTCTAGGAAGAGGGTAGAATTTTTGGACCAGTGGTAGAAAGGGAGAGTAAGGGGTGGTCAGGGTGACACCAAAGAAGAGTCATATACAAATTTAATGTGATACCCACCAAAGTTACACCAAGCTTCTTTAAAAGACTAGAACAAGGAGTCAGGAGGTAGTGCAGCAGGTAAAGCACAAATGGCGCAAAATGCAAGGACTGGTGTAAGGATCTTGGTTCGAGGCCCTGGCTCCCCACCTAAAGGGGAGTCGATTCACAAGCAGTGAAGCAGGCCTGCAGGTGTCAATCTTTCTCTCCCCCTCTCTGTCTTCCCCTCCTTTCACCATTTCTCTCTGTCGTATCCAACAACAATAGCATCAATAACAACAACAATAATAACTACAACAATAAAAAAAAAACAAGGGCAAGAAAAGGGAAAATTAAAAAAAAATAGAACAAAAATTATAATTATTTATATGGAACCAGAAAACACCTAGAATCACCAAAAAAAAAAAAAAAAAATTAAGGAAAAGAAACAGAAATGGAGGCACCACATTCCCAAATCTCAAACTATATTAAAAGGCCATCATCATCAAAACAGCCTGGTACTAGAACAAAAACAAGCACACAGACCAGTGGAACAAAACTGATAGTCCAAAACTAAACCTCCACACCTATGGACAGCTACTTTTTGATAAGGGGGACACAAAGTATAAATGGAGGGAGGAGGATCTCTTCAATAAATGGTGCTGGGGGAACTGGGTTGAAACATGCAGAAGAATGAAACTGAACCACTTTATCTCACCAGAAACAAAAGTGATCTCCAAATGACCAGAAACTATCAAATACTTAGAAGAAAGCATTGGTGGAACACTTTCCCACCTAAACCTCAAGGACATCTTTGATGATACAAACTCAATTGCAAGGAAGACTTAAGCAGAAACAAATCAATGGGACTACATCAAATTGAAGAGCTTCTGCACAGCAAAAGAAACCATCACCCAAACAAAGAGATCCCTTACAGAATGGGAGAAGATCTTCACATGCCATACATCTGACAAGAGACTACTAACCAAAATATTTAAAAAGCTCACCAGACTTAGCAACAAAAGAGTAACTAACCCCATCCATAAATGGGCAGAGGATATGAACAGAATATTCACTACAGAAGAGATCCAAAAAGCTAAGAAACACATGAAAAATTGCTCCAAGTCACTGATTGTTAGAGAAATGCAAATAAAGACAATACTGAGATACCACCTCACCCCTGTGAGAATGGCATACATCAAAAATGACAGCAGCAATAAAGGCTGTTGAGGTTATGGGGACAAAGGAATCCTCCTACACTGTTAGTGGGAATATAAATTGGTCCAACCTCTGTGGAGAGCAGTCTGGAGGACCCTCACAAGGCTAGACATGGAAGTTCCATATGACCCAGTAACTCCTCTCCTAGGGATACACACCAAGGACACCATAACACCCAAACCAAAAAAAATTAAGTATACCTATGTTCATAGCAGCACAATTCGCAATAGCTAAATCCTGATAGCAAACCAGGTGCCCAACAACAGAAGAATGGCTGAGAAAGCTGTGGTATATTTACACAATGGAATACTATGCAACTATTAAGAACAATGAAGCCACCTTCTCTGACCCATCTTAGATGGAGATAGAAGAAATTATGCTAAGTGAAATAAGTCAGAAAGACAAAGATGAGTATGGGATGATCCCACTCATAAACATAAGTTGAGAAAGAAGAACAGAAAGGGAAACTCAAAGCAAGATCTGACTGAGTTTGGAGTAGGGTACCAAAGTAAAAATCTGTGTGTGGAGGGTGAGAATAGATATTCACTTCAGCTTGGGTGGAGGGGGACACAGTGGCAATGGTGTCAATGTACACTCCTATTAACTTGTAGTCTCATGAATCACTATTTAATTAATATGAGAGGGGAAAAACTGATTGACTGTCTCAAAACTTTTAATGCACAGACTATAAGCTCCTTCAATCTAAGCACTTCAAACGTGTAATCAGACTGAATTTTAACAGCGGTCTCAAATTGTTAATACATTTCTAATAATGACTTGTTCTTTGAAATGTTGACTCTCCTAAAAGCTTAGACTAGGGAGAACAGAAGCAACTGGTGGCGTTATACTTTATAAGACACAGCTACACACATATAAATAATATCAAAGGACATAAAGTATGGTGATGTTATGTATGATACAGCAAATCTTAACAATGGGATTTTCAAAGTTAACCCAATTGCCAAATAATTAGATTACAGCAATAACTATCTATTGCTTTCTTAAACCCTAAGAGAGCAGAAACTTCCCACTTCCCCTATATAGCCCATTATCTCCCCCAGTCCTGGAACCTCTAGGGTGGGGCTTACTTTCCTCCATATTTCTCTCAATTCAGACCAACTGATAGTGCATCTGCTGATTCCAGCTTAATCAATGCAACAAGTACCACCTCGGCATGCTTAACTTCGGACTATGTCCAGAGTTGTGAGACGTAGAATGTCAACCCTTTAGCTTCATTACTCAAGTGAGATATTTCCTTTCTCATAGGATTCTCTAATTCTATTTCAGGTGGTTCACTTCCTAACAAAGCCCCAAAACCTAGAATTAGACCAGGTCCCATGAGACAGGGCATATGTTCACCCGTATCCATGAATTAGGGCAAAATATATACCTGAAAGCAAAAGTGCACAATAGTATGCAGCAAGCAGGTAGAAAGACCTAAGAAGACACCATAAAGTTCCTAATGAAAGTTTCTACTTAGATCTAGATACTACGTTCCATTCTCCAAAGGGAGGCTGGACAACATGCCCTATCTTCTACCTGAGGAAGATGGGTCCTAATATTGGGGCAGCTTAGAACATTCCTACTCATGACCACAGACTATGAGCTCAGACCCACAGGGATGCAGAGGTTACATAAGCTCCTAAACTGAATATGGACCCCAGATCAAATCGATGGGAGTTTATAGTCAACAATATTTATACAACTTTCCCACATTTGGAAGCTATTCTCTTCCCTGATCCAGTTTTCTGGCCCTTTTTCCTGCCATGACATCATTTCTCCTAACAACAACTTGGGTCCACCTGCATATCAGTTGTCAGGCTCAGGGAAAAATATAGTATCGTCATGGGCCCTTTGGTATAGAACTAAAGTACGCCTACTAGCTATCTTCAAAATGGAGACCCCAAATCTTCATCTGCAATATTCCAGCCTTTAGGTTCATGATTAGTCAACAATATATTTGGCTTTATATGTTAACACTTTTTTCAACCACCAGGTTCCATATGCTACCATGATGGCAGCCAGACTTCCCTGTGCAGATGACCCCACCATGTGTACTGGAGCTCCACTTCCCCAGAGCCCTTCCCCACCCACTAGGGAAAGAGAGAGACAGGCTGGGAGTATGGATGGAACTGCCCATGTTCAGCTGAGAAGGAATTACAGAAGCCAGACCTTGAACCTTCTGCACCCCATAATGACCCTGGATTCAGACTCCCAGAGGGTTAAAGAATAAAAAAGCTAACAGGGGAACAGGATGGGATACGGAGTTCTAGTGGTAGGAATTGTGTGGAGCTGTACTCCTTATCCTAAGGTTTTTGTCAATGTTTCCTTTTTATAAGTAAAAAATTAAATAATAATAATTTTAAAGTAAGAAGAGGGCTTAAAGGGCTCATAAAGTTTATATGAAAAGGTTCTAGACAAAAATAATAAAAATAAAGGGGGTTTAGAAATGTCAAATAGGGAGTTGGGCGCAGCGAGTTAAGCGCATGTGGCACAAAGCGCGAGGACCAGCATAAGGATCTCCTTTGAGCCCATGGGCAGTGAGGCAAGTCTGCAGGTGTCTTTCTCTCCCCATCTCTGTCTTCCCCTCCTCTCTCCATTTCTCTCTGTCCTATCCAACAATGATGACATCAATAACAACAACAATAATAACTACAACAATAAAACAAGAGCAACAGAAGGAAATAATAAGAAATATCAAATAAAGAAAAAAAGGAAAGGAGGTTAACATACCAAATAGCAAGAATAATTTTAAAGTCACAGTAATGAAAATAGTGGCATTGGTACACATATAGACAAACTGTGTAACAGAAAAGTATACTCTAGACTTAGACATAAAACAGAGATAATATTATGAATTATGAGGAAAAGAACAGACTCAATAGATGGTACTGGGACAAGCAGTTAGACATATGTCGAAGACAAAATTAGTTTCATAACTCATACCAAACATACAAAAAAATGAGCATCTGGAAAATAGGTGGTAAAGAGTGAAACTTGAAGTGGGAGAGATAGCAAAGCTTATGCTAGGAGACTCTTATGACTGAGGCTCCAAAGTCCCAGGTTCAACCCCCACACTACAACATAAGTCACAGCTGAACTGTGCTCTGCTAAAATTAAATTAAATTAAACTAAAATTTAAAAAGTAGAAGTTGCATGCACTGAGGTTTCTGGTGCAGCTTGAACCAGAATGGTACTCTGGCTTCTTCCTTTCTCTCTCTTATCTGAAACTCTCTTATTTGTCTCACAAAATAAATAAAATAATTTTTTAATTGCAGATGAATGTAACACCAATGTAAAAAGCAACTTTGTATGGTTTATAAAAGGAGAAATTCTTTATGACTTCAAGATGAAAAAAGGGTTGTTTGTTTTTTTACCAAAGCTCCACTCCGCTCTGTCCTATGAACCTGTGACTTTGAAACCACAGGCATGGAAGTCTTTCTACATAACCATTATACTATATCCCCCACCAACAACACCAAAAAATACATAAACACAGTGCTGGGGGCGATAGCTCAGCTTTTTAGAGCACACGACTTGCCTGCTTCAGGGTCCAGGTCCAATCCCCAGCACTACCATAAGCCAAAGCTGAGTTGTGCTCAGGTCTCTCATTATAATAAGTAAATCTTTAAAAAATACACAAGTAATAGAGGTAAAAATGATAGTTACAATTATAATAAAATTGAAATATAAAACTCTTTAAAAAGGGGCTGGGTAGTGGTGCAACCAGTTGAGCACCTGTGCTATTGTGCAATGTGCAAGGACCTAGGTTCAAACCACTGGTCCCCACCTGCAGTGGTAAGCTGTATGAGTGGGGAAGCAGTGATATGCTGTCTCTCCTTCTTTCCCCTGCTCTATCTCCCCCTTCCCTCTGATTAGCTCTGTCTCTATTCAGTAAATAAATAATACATAATTTTAAAAATTCTATAAACAACATTAAAAGATCACTACTACTTGGAAGAAGGTATTTGCAACCAACTGTTTAGAATCTGAAGTACACCCTTAAAAAGGAAAAGCGCACCCCATAGGACCTTGCCCTCAACTTGGATCAACAATGGTAGAGAATGTTCCATCCTCTGAAGGGAGGCTGGACAACATACTCTGTGCTACACCTGAGGAAGATGGGTCCTGATATTGGGGCAGCTTGGAATGTTCCTACTCATGACCACAGAATGTGAGCTCAGATCTACAAGGACGCAAGGTCACATAGGCTCGTAAGCTGACTATGGGTCCCAGATCACATCAAATTGATGGAGTTTACAATCAACAATATTTATACACCTTTCCCATATTTGGGAGCTACTCTCTTCCCAGATCCAGCTTTCTGTTCCTTTTTTCAGCCATGACATCATCTCCCCAGACAATAACTTGGATGCACCTGTGCCGGACTTGCTTAGCCGGCGGGAGACAGAGACGACCAGGGACTCATGGCTGAGCTGAGAACACAATTCAATCTTTATTCACCAGCGGGGATGTAGTTCAAAAAACTAATCTCTTCTAATCACAACACAATTCTGTCCTGCATCTCTCTCCTCCAGCAGAAGAGTCAGGAACAAAGGAAATACGTACAATAGGGGGCGGGGAGAAGGAAAAAGCAGGAACCAGCAAAGACTAAACCAAATGTCCCCGAGGCAGGGGGGGAGGACCAAGCCAATGTCATGGAGGCAGGGGGGTGCCCAGCCAACAGTGGACATGCAAACAGAACGCATCGCAAGCAATACAAAGCGAACCCAATGTAATGATCAAAACAGAAGGCTTCACAAGCAGAATCCATAAGCATACCAACACACCTGCATATCAGATTTCAGGCTCAGGGGGAAAAAACAAACAAAAACTAGTATAGCCACACGCCCTTTGAAATATAACTACAATATGCCTACTAGCTATCTGCAAAACAGAGACACCCCCCCATTCTTCATCTGCACTATTCCAGCCTTTAGGCTCATGATTAGCCAACAACTTGTTTGGATTTATATGTTAACTCTTTTCAGCCATCAGGTTCCAGATGTTAGCCTGATGCCAACCAGACTTCCCTGGAAAGACAACCCCACCAATGTGTCCTGGAGCTCCAGTTCCCCAGAACCCTTTCTAGGGAAAGAGAGAGGCAGGCTGGGAGTATGGATCAAGCTGTCAATGTCCATGTTCAGCAGGGAAGCAATTACAGAAGCCAGAGCTTCCACCTTCTGCATCCCACAATGACCTTGGGTCCATACTCCCAGAGGGATAAAGAATAGGAATGCACAAGGACCAGCATAAGGATCCCAGTTCGAACCCCGGCTCCCCACCTGCAGGGGAGTCGCTTCACAGGCGGTGAAGCAGGTCTGCAGGTGTCTTTCTCTCCCCCTCTGTCTTCCCCTCCTCTCTCCGTTTCTCTCTGTCCTATCCAACAACGACGACAACAACAATAATAACTACAACAATAAAACAACAAGGGCAACAAAAGGGAATAAATAAAATAAAATATTAAAAAAAAACAGATACTAAAAAAAAAAAAAGAATAGGAATGCTATCAAGGGAGGGGATGGTATACGGAGTTCTGGTGGTGGGAATTGTGTGGAGTTGCACCCCTCTTATCCTATGATTTTTGTCAGTCTATCCTTCTTATAAATAAATAGTAATTTTAAAAAAAGGGAAAGCCCAACATACTAGTTTTTTTTTTAAAATACACTCAGTTCAATGGACTAAAGAAATATAAAGGTGATTCACATAAGAGGAAATTTCAGTAATCAATATGAGAAATCCTCATTCTCATTAGAAATCAGGAAAAATGCAAAATTTAAACAATGAGACTAGTTTATACCTATCATATTGTAAAAGGTAAAATGTCTGCAATATTAAGTGCTGGTGAAGACCTAATAGGCACACATATTGCTGACAAGAGAGCAAATGGTATAACTAAGATAAAGGTAATACCACTCAACAGTTCTTGTTTATTTATTGGCTAGAGATATAGAGATATACAGAAATCAATAGGGAAGGAGGAGATAGGGAGAAAGAGACACCTGCAGTATGCCTCACAGCTGGTAAAGTTTCCCTCCTCCCGGTAGGGACTAGGAGCTTGAATTCAGGTTCTTACACATTGTAATGTGTTCATTCTACCACATGCACCACCTTCTGGCCCCCCAAGCAGCAACTCTATACACTGTCTACATAGAGGATATGTCTATGTTGCTAGACATTTGTTCTAAAGGTTTTTTTTCTTGCCACCAGGATTATTAAGTGGTTACTACAATTAATTCACTACTCCTCACAGCTTTTTTCCCCATTTTTTATTTTTCTTTCTTTTATTTGATAGAGAGATACTGAGATTAAAGAGGGAGAAGATCAACAATGTTGAACACCCAGATATGTAAGAAAAATGAGAATGGAAATAAATTTAAATGAAGTCAAAAAAGGGGGGAAGAAGAGAGAGAGCATGAGAGAGCTACAGCAGCACTCCTTCACTGTTCATTAAGCTTCCTCGCTATAGGTAGGGGCTGGGGACTTGAACCCTGGTCATTGTGTATGATGATGTGTGTGCTGTACTGGGCATGACACCACCCAGCCCCAAGAATCTCTTAAAATGTGCAGGTAAGAAGGCCGAGCAGTAGCACACCTGGCTGAGCATACATGTTACAATGTTCAAGGACTCAGGTTCAAGCTCACTTACAGAATGAAAGCTTTTGAGCAGTGAAGCAGTGCTGTGTGTCTGTCTTCCGCTATCTCCCCTTTCCCTCTCAATTTCTCTCCATCTCTATCCAATAAATAATAAATAAAAAATGTTTTGAAATATGCATGTAAAAGAAAATATACCCCAGGAAAAATAAAATTAAAAACTATCTAAATTAATCTCTGATTAGAAAACAGATTGTGGTATATTCACAAAATATAGTACTGCGTAACAGTTAAACAAAATAAATTGGTTCTATATACATTAGCATGAGAAAGTCTCAAAAGCTATTCACCACTAAATATATATAAAACACTCAATACAGTATATTATTTATAGTGCAAATATGATCATAAAGATATAGACAGAAAAGATCTATGTCAACTTTAGGATAGAGATGGTTTTTGAGGAAAGTTAGTAGGATCAAGAAGTAACATAACAGGGATCCAACTGGATCTGTAATGTTTTATTTCTAAAAAAGGGAAAAGATCTTGAAATCAGAGTGGTAACTCAGTGGGAAGAGCATAGGGTTTTTGTAAAATCCTAGGTTTGATTCTTCATACTATGTATGCCAAAATAGAATGTTGCCTTGGTCTTGGTATCTCTCTTTCTCACTAAATAAACAAATCTTTTAAATAATCTTTAAAAAGGAAAAAATCTGAATCAATTATCATAATATGCTAATATTAAACATCTGAATGGCAAGAACATGAATATGTTGTTGACATTTCTAAAAATCTCTTCCGGGAGTCGGTGGTAGCGCAGCATGTTAAGTGCAAGTGGTACAAAGCTCAAGGACTGGCATAAGGATCAAGGTTTGAGCCCCCGGCTCCCCACAAGGGAGTCACTTCACAAGTGGTGAAGCAGGTCTGCAGGTGTCTATCTTTCTCTCCCCTCTCTATCTTCCCCTCCTCTCTCCATTTCTCTCTGTCCTATCCAACAATGACAACAGTAATAACTACAGCAATAAAACAACAAAGGCAACAAAAGGGAATAAATAAGTAAATAAATATTTAAAAATAAAATTTAAAAAAATCTCTTCCAGCAGAGAAGCAATTACAGAAGTCAGACTCTCACTTCTGCATCCCATAAGAATTTTATTTGTTTTAAAATGTTATTTATTTATTATTGTATATAGGCAGAGTGAAATTGAGAAGAGATGGGGAGATAGAAAGAGAGAGATAGAAAGATGGAGAGAGACAACTCCATCCCTGCTTCACCACTCATGAAGCTCTCCCCTGCAAGTGGGGACCAGGGGCTTGAACCTGGTTCCTTGTACACTACAGTGTGTGCACTTAAGTAGGTGAACCTTTCCCATAAAGAATTCTGGTCCATATTCTCAAGAGGGAGAAATATTGGGGAAAGATAACCAGAGAGCTCTGAACTCCAATTCCATCAGGACCCCGAGACACAAAATGAAAAAAGGAAAGGCATTCAGAAGTAATAGCAGGTGTAGGTGTTACTTAAGAAGAGAAGGTAGGGCCATAGGAAAAATGGGTAACTACAAATAAATATAGATAGTTACAGAAATAATAGTCAACCCATATCTGTGACCCTAGGAGAACTACTGCAGTTTCCAATGGAGGGAATGGGGACACAGAACTCTGGTGATGAGAACAGTGGGAATTATACCCCTGCTATCTCTTAATTTTGTCATACACACACACACACACACACACACACACACACACACACCCTGCTTCTCTCTCTTTTTAAAGTATTTTTATCTATTATTGGATAAAGAAAGAGAGAAATTGAGAAGGAAGGGAACAATAGAGAGGAAAAGAGACAGACAACTGAAGCTCTTTACCACTTGTGAAGATTTCCCACTGCAGGTGGGGACCAGGAGCTTGAACCCAGGTCCTGTGCACTTAATCAGATGCACCTGCCCCCTTATCTCTTAATTTTGTAAAACAATATTAAATCACTAATAGTTTTTTAAATCTCTTAGAAACATATGAATTATACCCGATTAAAATGCATAGGGTTTGTAGAAATAGTTGTAGTCACACAAGGAATATTCATTTTTCTTCATAAACACTTATCAGTTGGAAGTTGGGGATTATATCATTAGGATATAATGGCAGTGTAAACACACATTACCATGTACAAGGACCTGTATTCAAGCCCCCACATACAGAGGGAAAGCTTTGTGAATAGTGAAGCAGTGCTACAGCTGTCTCTCTTTCATCCTTCCTCTCTATCTCCCACTTCCCTCTTGATTTCTCTGTCTCTATTCAATAAATAACTAAATATTTTTAAAAAATAAAGGCAGCATAAAAAATTTCAGAGTCCATTCAAGAGTATTAATAGTAATGTATGAAGAATAATCTTATTAAGAAATTTCTTGGGGTGGGGCGGGTGGTGACGCACCCAGTTAAGCTGACATAGTACTAAGCACAAGGTCCTGTACAAGAATTTTGGTTCAAGCTCCCAGCCCCCCACCTGCAGGAGGGACACTTCACAAGCAGTGAAGCAGGTCTGCAGGAATCAATCTTTCTCCCTATCTCCACCTCCTCTCTCAAAGTCTCTCTTCCAATAAAATGGAAAAAATGGCCACCAGAAGTATTGGATTTGTAGTGCTAGCACTGAGTCCCAGCAACAACCCTTGAGGCAAATAAAATAAAAAATTTAAAAGATTTTTTATCTGAAAAACCATATTCAGAATATGAACCAATTAAAAAAAAGTGTAGCGGGTGTCTAGTATATTGTCAATGAAGATATAGAACTGACAATGGGGCAATGCAGATCACACAGTAACTGGAAAGGACATAATAGCATGAAAAGGGGAAAAGAAGCCACCAGGGACAGTAAGGAAACTTCAGATCTGCAGGATTGCTATGAACTCAACTCAACTTTTGAAGAGAAGGTACTTAGCTTTGGTTCAAGCCCCTGCTCCCCACCTGCAGGAGAAAAAGCTTCACAAGCACAATGAAGCAGGTCTCACTCTACCTTTTCCTCCCCTTTCAATTTCTCTCTGTCCTATCAAATTAAATTTAGGAAAAAAAAAAAAAAACAGAGAGAAAGAAAGGAAGGGCAGGCCACTGGGAGTGGTGCATTCAAAGTGCTGGCACAGAGGCCTAGGGGAGGGGATGGGCGGACAAACGGGGAGACCAGGAACATAGTTTTGCAAAGCTCTTTTTGTAAACTGGACGTATCCCTGATGGATGTGTGGAAGGTCTCTATGAGATTTCTACTGTCAGGGAAAGCTTTAGTAAAATGTGAGCTAGGGCTTGAAAATTAGGTAGGATATTGGTGGGTGAAAAAAAGAGCAAGGACTGATTTAGTAAGCAAGGGAAAAACCTCAGGGTAGAAGCAAGGGAGAGCTTCAAACAAGTTCAGTTGGCTGTAGAGTTCATGACAAGGAAAACTAAAGAGAGGCTGAGATGCTGGAGGTGGGGGAATACTCAAGTTTGGAGCTTAACTACTTCACAGAATGGGGGGGTAGAAGTCTTTAGATATTTTGAACAAGAGAGTGCCATGATTAAGATGATTTTTTTTTTTTTTGAAAGGGAAGGAGAGCAGAGAGGAGATACCATAGAACCACTCCATCCACATGGAGCTCCTCTTGGTGGTATCCATGATGCTACTATATGGTGCCAGGGCTTGAACACATAGCTTCCTGTTTTTCTTTTTTTTTTTTAATATATTTTTTATATTTATTTATTTATTTATTTACTCCCTTTTGTTGTCCTTGTTTTATTGTTGTAGTTATTATTAATGTCATCGTTGTTGAATAGGACAGAGAGAAATGGAGAGAGGAGGGGAAGACAGAGAGGGGGAGTGAAAGACAGACACCTGCAGACCTGCTTCACCGGCTGTGAAGCGACTCCCCTGCAGGTGGGGAGCCAGGGGCTCAAACCGGGATCCTTCCTCCCATCCTTGTGCTTTGCGCCACCTGCGCTTAACCCACTGCGCTACCGCCCGACTCCCAGCTTCCTGTTTTACTAATTCAAGAACTTTCAAGAGTCTCTTCCTTAATTGCAGCTTACTATAAATTCCAGCTTATTATAGATTGTATCATTTTAGTCCTATTTCTTCTCAACAAATTCCTTCATTTAGTTTTTATGAAGAAAACAATCCACTGGTTCTATTTGCTTTCATTTATGTATATGTTCAGAAAAGGACTGCCAAATCTCCAGTGATTTCTAGCAACTTTTAAAGAAAGGGTACAAAAGAGTTCAAGCAACATGGAAAACCTTTCTCTTTTTTATTTAGTAGTTGGTTGGAAATGGCAATCTAAAGAAGGGGTCTAAAAATCACTCTAAGTGAGTAGCTTTACTAAGGAGTTTCTTCATACCTAGACTCAGCTCCCTAAGCTTCTCATGCTGTGTTTCAGATTCTTTCTTTGCTCTACTTCCAACTTCACGATACCAGAGCATCTGTTATCATGAGTGTTCTGACAGTACAGAGGACTGAAGCAGTATTAGCCATTTATACATGGGGTTCATTTATAAACAGAGTCTACATTCAATTTAAGTCAGAAGAATTATAACTTCAGAATCTGATTTATTGCTAGCAAAAATTAATAAATCAGAAACTGATTTATTGCTAACAAAAATTTAAAACAGCTGAGAAAATGTTTCACCTAAATGAATTTTCTGAAAAGGTCAGTGGAAATCAAAGAAGTTTAAATCAACTGATCATTTTATTAAAAATGTATCCAACTTGCCATTCCATATTTATTTTATGTGCTAGCACACTAAAACAGTAATAACAAAAATACTTTATTTTAGGTTCTCTACTTTTCAGATTAGAGAAATAAAGTTATTCTAGGGATCATTCAAATTCTGATGGCTTCGCTATTGTAACAACCGAACAGACTGAATAATATCACACATTTTCCTCTTCAGCTAACTTCCTATATAAACTAAATATGATGCTTTCTTTTTTATTAGCCAGAAAAATCAAAGGACAAAATATTTATTATTGATGAGATCAATGGCAATAATCAGTGATATTAAAAGAAAATAATTTATAGGGGGCCGGGCAGTAGCACAGCAAGTTAAGCACACGTGGCAAGAGGCGCAAGGACCAGTGTAAGAATCCCAGTTCAAGCCCCCGGCTCCCCACCTGCAGGGGGGTCACTTCACAAGTGGCGTCTATCTTTCTTTTCCCTCTCTGTCTTCCCCTCCTCTCTCTATTTCTCTCTGTCCTATCCAACAACAATGACATCAATAACAATAATAATAATAATAACCACAGCAACAATAAAACAAGGGCAACAAATAGTCTCCAGGAGCAGTGGATTCATGGTGCTGGCACAGAGCCCTAGCAATAACCCTAGAGGGGGAAAAAAAATTTTTTTAAAGCAAAGAATTATATAGTGAATATAAATATCATTTAGGTCAAAATGTCTAAATTAACTAAGTAACTGAAAGCAGTAATTCAAAATAGTTTGTGTGCACGCACACGCACACACACACACACACACAAATGAAAGACAGAACCTCTTTTAAGAGTATTACATTGCAGGTAGGAGAGTGGCTTAAGGAGTAGCGTGAAGGACTTGTATGTCTGAGACTCTGGGTTCAACTCCCAGCAGTTCATATCGTAAAACAGAATGGTGCAGGGGGAAACTTCACGAGCGGTGAAGTAGTGCAGGTATCTGTATCTCTCCCTATCTCTCCCTCCCCTCTCAGTTTCTCTCTGTCTCCCTCTATCTCTCCCCTCTCAATTTCTCTGTCTCTATCCAATAGTAAATAAAAAATATTTTTTAAAAAGTAAAAAAAAAAAAAAAAAAACAGAATGGTGTTCTGGTTTCTGTGTCCTCTCTCTTTCATTAAAATAAGTAAGTGAGTTTTTAGCTTTCAGCTTTTGGCTCAGAGGAGGCCAAGGTGCAACTTGCTTCAGTCATCCGGAATCCAGATTCATCTGACACCAACCGCTTCTACCATGCTGTCAAAGTTTGACTGCAATGACATCAAAGTTGCGTACTCTGAGATGCACTGATGGGGAAGTTGGCGCTACTTGGGCCCTGGCCCCCAAGATTGGGCTGCTCAGTCTATCTCCAAAAAATTTCTTGATGAGGGGCCGGGTGGTGGCACACCTGGTTGTGTGCACAATTTACAGAGCACAAGGACCCAGCTTTGAATCCTAAGGGTTCAAATTCTGACTGCTTCTTACTAGCTGTGAACTTGTGAATTATTGAGCCCTTTCTTATAGCAGGAATACTTTGTAGTTTAACAATGGAACCCAAGAGTACTGCTGTGTATCAGTTTAGAAGAGAAACTCTATTAGTAAGTAGACTCAAGTATTATTTCTGCTCCCATCTACTTACCTACAGACAGAGTAGTTAAGAGTATTCAACATACAGATGAAACAAATTCAGGAGAGATACTATGTAGTATAACAAATCATCATCAGCATCATCAAGAAGACCTTCAACAAGTAGCAGAGATGCCCTTACCTAACAGAAGTGAACTGTAAAGGTAAGAAATGTAAGATCTTCCACTTTTTTTTTATTCCCTTTTGTTGCCCTTGTTTTATTGTTGTACTTATTGATGTCATCATTATTGGATAGAACAGAGAGCAAGGGAGAGAGGAGGGGAAGAAAGAGAGGGGGAGAGAAAGACAGACACCAGCAGACCTGCTTCACTGCCTGTAGGTAGGAAGCCGGGGGCTCGAACCAGGATCTTTACACTGAGTCCTTGCACTTTTCGCCACGTGCGCTTAACCCGCTGTGCTACCGTCGGACTTCCCAAGGTCTTGCACTTTAAAACCCAGTAAAACAACTGCATTGGGAGTCGGGCGGTGGCGCAGTGGGTTAAGCGCACGTGGCGCAAAGCGCAGGGACCGGCGTAAGGATCCCGGTTCGAGCCCCCGGCTCCCCACCTGCAGGGGAGTCGCTTCACTGGCGGTGAAGCAGGTCTGCAGGTGTCTATCTTTCTCTCCCCTCTCTCTCTGTCTTCCCCTCCTCTCTCCATCTCTCTGTCCTATCCAACAACAAAGCAACGTCAACAATGGCAATAATAACCGCAACCAGGCTGCAACAACTAGGGCAACAAAAAGGGGGGAAAATGGCCTCCAGGAGCGGTGGATTCATGGTGCTGGCACCAAGCCCAGCAATAACCCTGGAGGAGGAAAAAAAAAAAACTGCATAATATAAAGTATGGTGGTTGGTGAGCTGATTTTTAAAAAACATGAGTCTTAAAAACACTGCATGAGCCAAGAGTGAGGTCTGCTACAGGAAAAAGAAAAAAAAAAAATCAAACACAATTTCACCCTGCAACAATAATAATAAAGTTCAGCTCAAGAGAATATAGTTATTTGTTTGTTTTTGGTAGAGACCAGAGAAACCAAGAGGGCAGAGGAAGGTAGAAGGAGAAAGAAAAAGAGATACCAGCAGCACTGCTACCTTGCTCATGCAACATCCCCCCTGAGGGTGGAGACAGGAGCTTGAACCCAGTTTGCAGATAGTAACATTCTTACCACCCAAGTACTGAGAATATAATTTAAGTAAATTTCCGCTGATCATTGTGTTCCACTCATGGCAAGTATTAGAAGAAACATTGACAAAACACAACATTCCCAAAGGAAGATGAAGGGGGTGCGGAGCCAAGATGTCCACATAAGGACATCTTCTGACTTTCTCTCTGCAAAGCAGCTGCTTAAAACAGGAAATTTCAAATGAGGGCAAGATTTCTAGGACCCTGGTGAAGAGAGTGTACAGGAGAAGTCAAAGTGGAGCCAAGGAAGAGAGCCGCAGATCACACATAGGCTGGAATGGGCTACAGAACAGACAATGCACATTGAACGGAGTTTTTCTACCAGGTTCTAGATGCTAGCATGATGCCAACCTGACTTCCCAGGGCAGACGACCCCACCAATGTGTCCTGGAGCTCTGCTTCCTCAGAGCCCTGCCCCACTAGAGATAAAGAGAAACAGGCTGGGAGTATGGATCAACCTGCCAATGCCCATGTTCAGCACGGAAGCAATTACAGAGGACAGACCTTTCACCTTCTGCACCACATTAATGACCCTGGGTCCATACTCCCAGAGGGATAAAAAATGGGAAAGCTATGAGAGGAGGGGATGGGATACGGAGTTCTGGGGGTGGGAATAGTGTGGAAATGTACTCCTCTCATCCTATATAGACTTGTCAATATTTTCATTTTATAAATAAAAACTTTAAAAAAAGATGAAGGGTTTGGAATATAAAATATTTTAAGAATGTGGGTTGTTTTCCATACAAAACAAAAAATTCACAGGAATATGCAACCTAACTTCAAATATCCACACAGCTATCAGATGGAAAAATAACTATATTTAGGCTGGAAGATAGCTCACTTGACTGCATGTGTGCCTTGTCATGCACATGGCCAGGGTTTGAGCCCTAGTACTGCATGGGAGTGCCAGGGCAGCAGGAAAAATTCCATTACTCTAGTGTTTCTCACTCACTTTTTCTCCGCCTTCTTCTCCTCCTCCTCCTTCTCTCTCTCTCTCTCTCTCCCTCTCTCATATAAATACAAAAGGAATTGTGTTTTAATTCTATGTAGCTCCAAACACCAGAAATCACATCTATGCATGAAAGTCACATGAATCTTCATATAAAAAGAACATTCTGATATGACAATAAAAATAAAAAGTTTAAATAACAAAAATGTAAATCTCTAAGGAAAGGAATACAATTCTTTGAATGAGTATAAAGGATCCTGATTTGTAATGTGGCATCAAAGCAGTCTTCCTTTGAGTAGCTGAGTGATCTGGGAGTAGGAGGCTACAAACTGAACACTGCAACGAAAGGAAACAGCCACCTGCAAAACATTTGTGGCAAGAGAAACTACTGTAGTTTCAAAAAAATTAAAAGGCTTGTTACCTGAGCATAAAAATTAAGGGAGCAAGAGAATAGAAGATGAAGCAGGAACACAAAGGTCCTTGAAGGCCCAGTAAAGAGTTAGGTCTTAGGGAGTCTGGCGGTAGCGCAGCGGGCTAAGCGCATGTGGCGTGAAGCCAAGGACCAGCATAAGGATCCAGGTTCAAGCCCTCGGCTCCCCACCTGCAGGGAATTCCCTTCACAGGCGGTGAAGCAGGTCTGCAGGTGTCTGTCTGTCTTTCTCTCCCCCTCTGTCTTCCCCTCCTCTCTCCATTTCTCTCTGTCCTATCCAACAACGACATCAGTAACAACAACAATAACTACAGCAACAATAAAAATCAGCAATGGCAACAAAAGGGAAAATAAATAAATATTTTTTAAAAATTTAAATTAAAAAAAAAGAGGTCTTTTCTCTGAAGCAATAGGATGCTATTGAGGCAGAGGTTTCAGTCACAATGGATATGAGAGAATAACTAATATGAAGAATACCATAAGAAAACCTCTTCAGGAAAACTCTAAGCAGAACTTGGACTGGGCTTGGTGTACTGCACCAAAGTAAGACTCTGGGGTGGGGGGAGGGTTCAGGTCCTGGAACAGGATGGCAGGGGAGGACCTAGTGGGGGTTGTAGTGTTATGTGCAAATGGTATACATGCACAAACTATTGTGTTTTACTATTGACTGTAAACCATTAATCCCCCAATAAAGAAATTTTTTAAAAGAAAGAGAAAAAGAAAACCCCTTAAGAGCTTCCTAAGTAATCCAGATGAGAACTGACTAAAGTAAATAGAAACTGAGATGGATAAGTGACAAAGATCTATTAGATGTAAAAATGACAAAATCATGTGACCAATCCAGTTTATTATATGATTTGGTTTATTTGTTGTTTTGCTTTTTCCAGAGCATTGCTCAGCTCTGGCTTATGATGATGGTGGTGGTGGTGGTGGTGGTGGTGGTGGTGGTGGTGGAACTGAAGCTGAGACTTTGGAGTCTCAGGTATGAAAGCCTTTTTTTTTTTTTTTTACATGACCATTATGCTATTTCCCCTGCCATTATGATTTGGTTTAAAACAGCAATGGAATCTGGAGATAGTTCACCTAGTAAAGTACAAGCCACACCAGGTACAAAACCCTGGATTGGCAACCTGGCCCATATGAGAACACCACATCACCATAGAAAGTTCTACTGATAGTAAAGTGATGCTGCATTATCTCTCCCTACCTAATCTCCACATGTCTGAAATAAAATGAATGATAAAATAAATAAAATGAATGATAAAGCTGGCCTGCCCAGTGCCACAATAAACAAATACAGCACTACTCCAAAGCATGTTCTTTGCCCTAATAATACTTGGGGGTTAGAAAGATAAACTGTACTTAGTGATGAGTGGAGGATGGTTAAGAGTGCATACAGGAAAACCCTCCCTCCCCAGGGTTTTCCACCTGAACAATTGGATAGATGGTGGTGTCATTCATTAAAAAGAGAAACAGGATCCATACCAAATAATATTGCATCCGCCGATCACAACCTAACCAAAGCAACGACTGCCATCTCAACATGCTTCACCTCAGAGTGTATCCAGAGACTTCACGTGTGGAATGACAACCCTTCAGCTTCATTACTCGGGTGAGACCTTTCCTTTTATAGTACACTCTAATTTCATCTCAGGTAGTTCACTTTCTAACAAAGTCCCATAACCTAGACATACACCAGTTTCTGTGAGAGAGAGCGTATGTGCACACGTATCCATAAACTACTGCAAAATATATACCTGAAAGCAGGATTACACTAGAGTTTGCAGTGAGTACCTCCCCAACACTTCCTCTCCACTATTCCAATCTTGGGATCCATGTTTGCTCAACAAATTGATTGGCTTTGTATGTTAACTCTCTTTTCAATCACCAGGTTCCAGATGCCACCAGGATGCTGGCTAGGCTTCCCTGGATTGAGGACCCCACCAATGTGTCCTGGAGCTCAGCTTCCCCAGAGACACACCTGACTAGGGAAAGAGAGAGGCAGACTGGGAGTATGGACCGACCAGTCAACACCCATGTTCAGCAGGGAAGCAATTACAGAAGCCAGACCTTCTACCTTCTGCAACCCTCAACGACCCTGGGTCCATGCTCCCAGAGGGCTAGAGAATGGGAAGGCTATCATGGGAGAGGGTGGGTTATGGGGATTGGGTGGTGGGAATTGTGTGGAGTTGTACCCCTCCTACCTTATGCCTTTGTTCACTAATCCTTTCTTAAATTAAAAATTTAAATAAAAAAAAAAAAAAAAAAAAAGAAATAGAAAAAAAAAAAAAGAGTAGAGATTATGCTATGAGAGAGAATGATGTTTTATTTATTGTACTATATAACAGTGGTATCTGTTTATCTAACTATATATCATAAATCACACATACTTTAGATAACTGAAATAAGTTGGCTGAGATTCAAATGAATAAAAATCTTAGGAACTAAAAAAAAAAAAAAAAAGAGAAACAGGGAGTAGTGCAGCGGGTTAAGCTCAGGTGGTGCAAATCGGCAAAGACCAGCATAAGGATCCCAGTTTGAGTCCCCGGCTCACCACCTGCAGGAGGGTCGCTTCACAGGAGGTGTCTTTCTCTCCCCCTACCTGTCTTCCCCTCCTCTCTCCATTTCTGTCCTATCCAATAACAGCAATAACAATAATAACTACAACAATAAAACAAAGGCAGCAAAAGGGAATAAATAAATATTTTTAAAAAAAGAAACAAAGGAAAAGTACAAGCCAGGTAAGCTAAGATTATGCATTCAAGTTTAAACAAGCTGAATTTGAAATACCTTGGTTTTAAATAGGAAGGTTGATATATTGATGTGGAACTTAAAAGACATGTATGGATGGCAATAAAATAACAAGAATCATTGCATACAGATAACAATTAAAGTTGTGGATTTAGATTGAGATTGCCTGAGGGGAAAAAATTAATAGTGAAAAAGCCTTGAGGAATACCTGCATTGAATAACAACAAGGTAAAAGAGGATGAGTCTGCAAAAGAAAGGTGTAAGGCTTCACAGGAGCCCTGAGCAGAGCATTTTCTATAGCGGAGGCAATGGTTAACACTATCAACTGCTGCTGAGTCATCAAGTAAGACAAGGGATAAGAGGTCCCCCTATCAAGGGACCTCTTTCAGTGGAATGACAGGTAATCAGGTTGCAGTGAGTTAAGGAATATATGAGGGCTAAGTAGGCAGTAAAAAATAATAATAAGAGTTTAATTCCCCAATAAAGAAATTTTTTTTAAAAATGGGAGAAAACAATGTAGACCACTAGGTCAAAGTTTCTGATGGGAAGTAGGAAGAGAAAAATTGATAGCTATGGGGGTGGAGGAGGGCTTTTTGTTTTAAGATGGGAGGCGCTAAGGCTAGGGAGAAGCAAGACTTTCATGCCTGTGGCACCAGTTCCCAGGTCCAAGCACCACCGTAAGCCAGAGCTGAACAGGGCTCTGGTTAAACATAATAATAAACAAATAAATAAATAGGTGGAAGATGCTATGGAGGAAAGGAAGAGAAGGAAATGTAATCTAGAATCTCATAATTTACAATTCCCCTTAGATAGGACATTTGCATATATGTGTATGCAAACTTATTCCAAGATTCCAGTATAAATCAATATCAAGCACATCTTTATCCCCTAATGACGCAGTTAATGTTCCCAGGCTTATGACCAATGTAATCTCTGAGAAGGATCCACTCCTTAGAGAGCTTTTAGCTCCGGGCACACTGCAGTACAGCACACACCAGCCCTACCTTCTCTCACCAAACCCATCCTATACGGTGATCCTACAGGCTAAAGAAGGAAGTGAATTTAAAACCCTGAAACTACAACATGCACAGATGCATTCGAAGTGAGTGTCATTTATAAAGGCAAACCGAGAGCGCTGCACCCCCCCCCCCAACAATCAATACCCACTTCAAGCTAAAGCCCCTTCCTGCCTGCTCTGACAATGCTATTCCCCCTCCCACTCCCCAGATGCCCGGAGTTTAACACTATAAAAGTCATATGCGCTCCAAAACCTTTTATTGTGAGCAATCAAAAAAAAAAAAAAAAGGGTTCCTAACGATCCTTCCCAAGCCTGGGTCCCAATGCAGCAGACGCATCCCCCGCAGTTTCTCGGCGGCAGCACCGCATCAGCCCACGCCAAGGGGTGCGAAGAGCCCCCCTGAGCCGGTCAGACGAGGCAGGCACGCCACAGTCCTGAGGCTGCTTTGGGGGACAGGGGGGACAAGTCCCAAGGGATGGACAGGGAGCATCAGGCGAACCGCAGGAGACCCGGGTGCAGAGGGGGTCACTTCCCTTCGCGCTTCCTAAACGAGATAGACTTTCTGAGCCGGGCTGACCCCATGCCACCGCTGCCCTTCTCACCCTCAACCTTCCTCTGGCCTGCCACCCCTCCTGCCTAAGTCCCATTTGCTCAGATTCGTCTCCCTCCCCTGAGGCGGTCTGGATCTCGGAGCGCTGGAGACCAGGAGCCCCCGCCTCAAGCCGCAGCTCGGGGCCGGCACTCACCCGGCCCGCCATCTTCTTTGACACGTCCGGCTCGGCGGCCGCAGCTCTCCGCTCTGCAGAGGCAGTCCCCACCGCGCGCGCGCGTCCGCAAGCCGCCCTCGCGCAGGCGCGCAGCCCCCGTTAGGCCCTGCGCGCGCCCTGTCGCGTCCCCGGCGCCTGCGCCCCGGGGGCGCGCGCGGGTTGGACGGCTTCGGGGAAGGAAGGGGAGAGGAGAGCGGGGCGGCTCCGCCATTTTGACGTGGAGTTTTGCGGTCCCTTGTCTCGAATTCTGGGGAGTAAGTGTAGGTCAGCAAGTTTCCCAAGGACAGCTTTTACAAATCTCATCACAGATGGCTGGTTTTTCCTGACTCTAACAAGGCCTGTGATGTTCTTAACATTTAGCCCTGCTCATCTCTCTGCCCTTTAATTTGGCTTTATGCTTCCAGGCCCACTGGAATGTGAATGTGTGCAGGGGAGCACCCTGCGCGAGCGCTGACCTTTCGTCCCCGAGGAAGAGCAGTAATGAGTAGTGTGCTCTGAATTTAAGTTCTGCATTAATGCAGACTTTTTCTTTGCGGGCGGACTTGTTTTCCTAGCTCCTGCAAATTATCGACATTGGCGTTTGCATTTATCTTAATGTTTAGCTTAGCAAACTCAAAAAAAAATTTTTTTAAATGAATCATAGGGCAGGAGATAACTTACCTGGTAAAGTGCATATTTTACTATGTGTGAGGAGCCGGGTTCTGAGCACCACATAGGGATGGTACTTGGGGGAAGCTGCACAGAGCAGTGGTTTCTCTCTGAAGTCTTTTTAGAAAAATGCAGGTAGAGTCTAGGGAGACAGCACGTGCTAATGGTTATGCAAACGACTTTCATGCCTGAAATAAAAAAAAGTAAAACAATACATCCAGGACTGCCAAATATTTTTAATTTAATGAATTATGATTATTTTATATATTCATTTGTATGTGGGCTTTTGTTATTAACTATATTTCAAGTTAATTTGTGTGTTTAACTACCTTTGTTGAGCTGGGGAGGCAGCATAATGGTGATGCAAAACTCATTCCTGAAGCTCTGAGGTCCCAGGTTCAAAATCCCCAGTGCCACCATAAGCCAAAACTGAACAGTACTCTGGTATCCCTCTTTTCTCTCTTTTTTTTTTTAGATTTCTTAATATTCATTTATTTATTCTCTTTTGTTGCCCTTGTGTTTTTTTTGTTGTTGTTTTAGTTATTATTGCTATTGATGTCGTCATTGTTGGATAGGATAGAGAGAAATGGAGAGAGGAGGGGAAGACGGGGAGAGAAAGACAGACACCTGCAGACCTGCTTCACCGCCTGTGAAGCGACTCCCTGCAAGTGGGGGGAGGACCCTCGAACTGGGATCCTTAGACCGGTCCTTGCACTTTGCACCAACTGCGCTTAACCCTCTTTTCCTTTTTTTGTGTCTCTCTCATTAAAATTTTTTAAAAAAGGAATCTATTGTTGATTTTGTATGATATTTGAGTAGAGTAAAAGTGATGATATTTGAGTAAAGTATCCCCTAAACTGGGGCATATATATCCTCACTAACATCCTGGAATAGATAATAGCAGCAGCTGTAGCACTCTGTATAAAAAATGATTCTGCTGAGTGGGTTCTGCAACGTTTTCATTGTCGTCACTGTCTTACATTTCTCCTCATATTTGCTCAAGAAAATAGGAAATAATAGGATTTATCTCTTGTCTTTCACAGTAAATTAAGGGGAAACGTTTTTTTCAACACAAGGAATGGAAAATAATTAGAGGAATTGAGCATGCTTTAGGGATTCAAAATTAAGAACCACTTAAAATCAATAAGTGACCTGGAGAGACCAGGATAGAAAGGAAGGTTCAAGCCAGTTTCTTAAATTCTACTGTATCTGAGAGCCAGAGTGCTTTGTTGGACAAGACAGATGTTAACTATTCATATGAGGACTAGAGTGATTATCAGGAAAAGTTATCAGAACAATTATATTGGGCTGGAACATCAGGAAACTTGGACTCTTGTTATTTTCCATGTGCTACCCAGTATTGGCCATGACCTTTCACCACACTGAGCCTCCTTACTTGTATTGTGAGAGGTATAATGAGTTTAATGGTTATCTTATATGTTTTTCTTTTTTTTTAAAGATTTTATTTATTTATTGATGAGAAAGATAGGAGGAGAGAGAAAGAACCAGATATCACTCTGGTACATGAGCTACTGGGGATCGATATCAAGACATCTATTTATTTATTTATTTATTTATTTATTTATTTATTTTACCTCCAGGGTTATCACTGGGGCTTGGTGCCTGTACTACGAATCCACTGCTCCTGGAGGCTATTTTTTCCCTTCTTGTCGTTTATTGTTGTTATTATTATTATTATTACATAGGACAGAGCAATCGAGAGACGAGAGGAAAATGGGGAGAGAAAGAGACCTGCAGACCTGCTTCACCGCCTGTGAAGTGACTCCCTGCAAAGTGATCCTCCTGCAGGTGGGGAGCCATGGGCTCGAACCAGGATCCTTATGCCAGTCCGCCAGTCCATGTGCTTTGCACCATGCTCTACCGCCGACCCCCCTTATGTTTTTCACACTGTATATCTATAAAAAAATCAAGCATATTGTTAGAATAATTAATTGATACAAAAGATAACTTTGGCCCTCAGTCCAATGATCTGACACTATTTTCAAGACCAGAGAACAATGAAATATAGAGAATTATTCTATATCATTGCTTCATTTTCTTGTTTTACTTGGCAAACTGCATGGCAAGTAAAAATGTCTTCACTTTGTCAAACAAAAAGGAATATTTATCATTTAGGAAAAGATAGACCTACTGGCAAGTTTCCAATGAGTCATTTTACAAATATATCTATATACAAAGGTAGATATATTTCATTAAACAACAAGGGCACACATGTACCAGAGTGATGTCTGGTTCTTTCTCTCCTCCTGTCTTTCTCATGAATAAATAAATTCTTTAAAAAAAATTTAAAAAGAGGGAGTCGGGCGGTAGTTCAGCGGGTTAAGCACATGTGGCACAAAGCACAAGGACTGGCATAAGGATCCCATTTGGAGCCCCCAGCTCCCCACCTGCAGGGGAGTCGCTTCACAGGTGGTGAAGCAGGTCTGCAGGTATCTGTCTTTCTCTTCCCCCCTCTGTCTCCCCCTCCCCTTTCCATTTCTCTGTCCTATCCAACAATGACAACATCAATAACAACAATAATAACTACAACAAGGGCAATAAAAGGGAATAAATAAATATTTTTTTTAAAAAGCGTGACACCTGCAGCACTGCTTCACTGCTCCTGAAGCTTTCCACCTGTATATGGGGGCCAGAGGCTTAAACCCAGGTCCTTATACATGGTAACGTGCACTTAACCAGGTGCACCACCACCCAATCCTCAGATACTCTCCTTTATAACCAACTTGACTATCCTGAGGAAGAAAAATAGCAAATAGCCTAAAAAAAAAAAATTCACCACCGTGGTGCCAATCTAAAAACATCACCTACTGATTATCTAGATCCCTGGAATGAGCACAATTTCTCTGTTTTGCAATATCTGGTTGTCCTCTTTTGTCTTGATTTCTATGAGTCAATCACTTTGTTTTCCGTCCTAAAAACACCACACACACACACACACACACACACACACACACACACACACCTGCCTCAGCACTTCATTGATTGCTGAAATTTTTTCATATGTTTTCCTATTACAGTGAGAAAATAGGTAAAATAACAATAGAGATCTTTTTTTTTCAGATAGAAACAGAGGAAGAGAGGTAGACCAGGAAAAAGAGAGAGGAGAGACATCACAGCACTGCTTCACCACCCATGAAGCTTCACCTTTGCAAGGTAGTCCCATGTGGTTCTAGGTGCTTGAACCCAGTGCATGGTAAAGTGTACTTTATTGGATGAGCTGTAGCCTAGACTCATTAGCAATGAATGATTTACATGAACCCTAAAGTCTAAATGACTTATCTTCTAAGGACTGGAGGACTATTAGGGGGGTGCAGAAAGTGCAGAGAGTTGCAGATATGGAGCTAGAGATAGAATCACAAAGGAAAGGGGCACTAGATACCTGAAGTGGGGAGAGAAAAATAATGACATGATGAAGTGAAGAAGGCAGGATCCAGGATAAAGAACAGTGAGCATGGAGGAAGGGGGTGGTAATGATAAGGCTAAGATCAGCTTTTGCTGAACATAGACATCATGCCAGTGTAATGGATTATATGCATTAATTTGAATGGACACAGTGCCCAGATACTTGGTCAAGCATTATTCTTGAGGCCAGATGATAATTCACCTGATAAAACATATGCCATGTGATGTGTGGCCTTAGTTTGTGCCCCAAGGCCCATAGGAGTACAGGTGAAGCTCTGGTGTGATATATCTCTCTCTGAAATAAAGAGGTGGGGGGAAGCCTAGGAAATTGAAATTGTGGATGCTTCAGGTCTGGGAGCCAAAAAAGAAAATATTCTATTTTTGGATGAGGTTTACATTTAAATATATGGACTTCTAAAGGAGAGAGAGAAAGGGAGAGAGACACCTGCAATGTTGCTTTGCCACTTGCAAAGTTTTTTCCATGTACATGGAAACCAGGAACTTGAACCTGGATCCTTGCACATGATAACATGTGTGCTCAATCAGATGTGCCATTGCCCAGCCTCCAGTCTGTGGACTTTGAGTAAAGAGATTGTTTTCATAATGTGGGTAGGTTTCATCAAACCAATAAGAACAGAACTGAATAAAAGGATGATCTCTTCAGAACAAGTAGGAATTCTCCAGCAAACTGCTTTTGAAGTTGAAATGCATTTTTTCCCCTCTACTACCAGGGTTATTGCTGGGCCTTGTATTGGCACTACAAATCCACTGCTCCCAGTGGCCATTTTTTCCTTTTTCTTTCTATTTTTTTTAAGTGGGTAGGACAGAGAGAAATGGGGGAGGGGGGTAGAGAAGGAGAAAGAAAGTGAGACACCTGCAGACACCTGCAGACCAACTTTACCACTTGTAAAGCATTCCCCATAGGGAGATGGTAGGGGCTCAGAACTGGGGCCTTGTGTATGGTCACATGTATGCTTAACCACTCAGCCCTCAAAATGCTTCTTTTTATTTTCCTAAATTACTTTCCTGAATCTGCCAGACTCTCCCATCAGAATTTTGGAATCTCTGAGCTTCACAATTACAAGAACTAAAGACGAAGATAGATAGAAAGATAGATAGATAGATAGATAGATAGATAGATGACAGATAGATAGGTGATAGGTACATACATATATAGATGATAAATAGAAGGATAGATATAGATACATCTATATGATGTGTGTAAATATATATACATATGTATATATAAAACATGTGTGTGCACAGTATAATGATTACATATATGTATACACTATATATAAATTATATATATAATTGACGTGTGTGTGCATATGAGTGACTTAATTTAGTTTTAGTAAGCAAAACATCATAGAGCTGTGAGCCATGGTAAGCCTATTTCAGGAATGAAGTCAGCCTGTATAATTATTAGCAAAACGCAAGTATTCATGAAACTACAAACAGGCTCATTAGTTTCAGTAGAACAAAGAAACAAATGACATGCCTCTGGAGCTTTAGCATCAGCATTATCGCCCAGATCCTACCATTAGTTAGATATTAACTTCATCCATTCTTTTGTTGTGCATAAAGCCCACTACAGGAAGGGCAGATGTGGCTCTTTGACAGAGACCTATTCACCATCTCCAGATTAGTGCTAGGATCCACCGTGTATAAATTACCTTTAGGGAACTATTCCATGGACATGTATGCTTCTTCTTTTTTTTTAAAGAGGGTAGGGTAGACATGCGGCTTCCTGGGCCAGTGGGGGGTGGGGAGGTGGGGGGGATGGGACACAGTCTTTTGGTGGTGGGAATAGTGTTCATGTACACTCCTATTAAAGTGTAGTCATATAAATCACTAGTTAATTAATATGAGAGGGATAAAATTGATTGTATGTCTCAAAGTTTTTAAAACACAGACTGAGTCTTTTTAATATATAGGCTGTGTCTTTGATATGTGGACTCTCTCAAAAGCCTAGACCAAGTATATCAGAAGCAACCGGTAGCACAGCTATATTCAAGATACTGGGAATTATACAGCAAACCTTAACAAAGGGACTTTTCAAAGTTAACCCAATTACCAAATAATGTGATGATAACATTAACTATCGATTGTCTTTTTGAACCCCAAGACAGCAGGAACCTCACATCTCCACTATAGAGCCTATATTTCCCCCAGTCCTGGAACCTTAGGGTAGGGCCCACTTTCCCACATGCCTCTCCTGGTTCATATCAAATAATATTGCATCTGCCGATCGCAACCTAATCAACGCAATGACTGCCACCTCAACATGCTTCAGCTCAGACTGTGTCCAGAGACTTCAGGTGTGGAATGACAACCCTTCAGCTTCATTACTCGGGTGAGACCTTTCCTCTCATAGTATTCTCTGATTCTATCCCAGGTGTTTCACTTTCTAACAAAGTCCCAAAACCTAGATACAGACCAGGTTCCATGAGATAGAGCATATGTTCACATGTATCCATAAACTAGTGCAAAATATATACCTGAAAGCAGAAGTACACAAGAGTCTGCAGTGAGTACCCCCCCCCCCCCAACACTTCTCTCCACTATTCCAACCTTTAGGTCCATGATTGCTCTACAATTTGTTTGGCTTTGTATGTTAACTCTCTTTTCAGCCACCAGGTTCCAGGTGCCATCAGGATGCCAGCCAGGCTTCCCTGGACTGAGAACCCCACCAATGTGTCCTGGAGCTCTGCTTCCCCAGAGACCCACCCTACTAGGGAAAGAGAGAGGCAAACTGGGAGTATGGAGTCAACGTCCATGTTCAGCGGGGAAGCAATTACAGAAGCCAGACCTTCTTCCACCTTTTGCAACCCACAATGACCCTGGGTCCATACTCCCAGAGGGATAGAGAATGGGAAAGCTAGTGGGGAGGGGATGGGATGGAGATTGGGTGGTGGGAATTGTGTGGAGTTGGACCCCTCCTATCCTATGGTTTTGTCAATGTCTCCTTTCTTAAATAAAAAAAAAATTTAATTATCTTTATTTACTTATTGGACAGATACAGCCAGAAATTGAGAGGGAAGAGGGTAGTAGAAAGGGAAAGAGACAGAAAGATACCTGCAACACCTGCAACACTTTCCCCCTGCAGGTGGGGGCCTGGGACTTGAACCCTGGTTCTTGCACATTGTAACATTTGCGCTTAACCAGGTGCACCACCACTCGGCCCCAGACTTGTATGCTTCTTTCTTTGGACTTAAATTTCCTTCTCAGATTAGGGGGACTTTTTTTCCATAGTGGAATTATGTATATGTCAAGTTTCATTATATGAAAACCTAGATTCACTTCTTTGTCACTGACAGGAAACTCCCAGGTTGTCAGTGACAAGGAAGTGATCCCAGGCATTCAGAGAGTGAGAGATATACTCCTGTTTGTTCTCTGGTGGATAGCCAACACCTAAGTGGAAATTTGATTCAAAGACAGGAAGAATGCATGGATGAATAATCTAAAATTCTGAAAGAATTTAACTTCAAAGTATGTTTGATAAAAGACCACTGGATAAGGATCATTGAAATTGACCTAATTAGATTTTTGCTTGCATAAATAATTTGGTTGTGGCAAATCTCGTAACAATTTAACTAGGGGAAAGTTAATTTCAACTGGGTTTTTTTTTCTTCCCTTTAGGAATTTTTGCATTTGCACTCCTGGGGACTCCCCTCCCCTTTTCAATGTCAGATAGAGAAAGAGAGGAAGAGAAACAGAGATGAGGAGGAGACATCATCATAACATTCATTCCACCACATGTGAGGCTTCACTGTGCATGGGGCTGTCTCATATGGTGTCAGGAACTTGAGCCCAGGGCCTCAAACATAGTAAGGTGTGTGCTTTACCTACTAAATTATTTTCTGACTTCCTTTTGTGTTTTGAGGAATGAGGGTAATTTTAAACTACATCAATGTGTGGCTTGGGAGGTGGCATACAGGTAAAGAAACAGACTTACAGGCAAGTGGTTCTCAGTTTGATCCCTGCCACTGCATATGCTAAAGAGATGTTCTGAAAAGAGAGTTAACATACGAAGCCAAACAAGTTGTTGAGCAATCGTGGACCCAAAGCTTGGAACAGTGGAGAGGAAGTGTTAGGGGGATGGATACTCACTGCAAACTCTAGTGTACTTCTGCTTTCAGGTATATATTTTGCAGTAGTTTATGGATACGTGTGAACATATGCTCTCTCTCACAGAAACTGGTGTATATCTAGGTTATGGGACTTTGTTAGAAAGTGAACCACCTGAGATGAAATTAGAGTATACTATGAAAGGAAAGGTCTCACTCAAGTAATGAAGCTGAAGGGTTGTCATTCCACACGTGAAGTCTCTGGACACAGTCTGAGCTGAAGCATGTTGAGATGGCAATCGTTGTGTTGGTTAGGTTGTGATCGGCAGATGCAATATTATTTGATATGGATTGGGAGAGGCATACGGGAAAGTGGGCCCTATCCAATGGTTCCAGTACTGAGGGAAGTAGAGGCTCTATAGTGGAGATGTGAGGTTCCTGCTGTCTTAGGGTTCAAAAAGACAATCGATAGTTAATGTTATCATCTCTTTTCAGTCACCAGGTTCCAGATGCCATCAGGATGCCGGCCAGGCTTCCCTGGACTGAAGACCCCACCAATGTGTCCTGGAGCTCCGCTTCCCCAGAGACCCACCCTACTAGGGAAAGAGAGAGGCAGACTGGGAGTATGGACCGACCAGTCAACGCCCATGTTCAGCGGGGAAGCAATTACAGAAGCCAGACCTTCTACCTTCTGCAACCCACAATGACCCTGGGTCCATGCTCCCAGAGGGATAGAGAATGGGAAAGCTATCAGGGGAGGGGGTGGGATATGGAGATTGGGTGGTGGGAATTGTGTGGAGTTGTACCCCTCCTATCCTATGGTTTTGTTAATTAATACTTTCTTAAATAATAATAATAATAATAATAATAATAAAAGAGATGTTCTGGTTCTTCTCTTCTGTTTGCTTTCTAATTAATAAGTATAAGATGTGAAGTGATTCACTGTCATCATTTACATTTAGCAAAATAATACAGATTAGTGGTTTTACAACATTATCAAAGGAAAAATTCTCTAGGATGTGGAAATCCTTGGGTTAGAGGCCAGGCAGAGGCACACCTTGTAGGATGTAAATTACCATGCATGAGTACCTGGCTTCAAGCACTAAGTCCCCACCTGTAGGGGGAAACTTCAAGGACATTGGAGCTGTGCTGCAGGTGTCTCTCCCCCCATCCCTGCTGTTTCTCTTTGTCTCTACTAAATAAAAGGGGGAAAGGGAGAATAGCTGCTAGTAATAATGGAATTCTCATGCAGACACCAAGTCTCAGTGATAACCCTGGTACCAAAATAAATAACTAATAAAATCCTAGAAGTAAACAAGTGATGCTAGGGATAGAAAGGAATATATTGACTCTCTCTTCCTTTATCTCTCTCTCTGTCTCTCTCTCATTAAAATAAATAATAAGAATTAGTCATTTTTTTTCTTTTTTCTTTTCTTTCTTTCTTTTTTTTTTTTTTTTTTGCCTCCAGGGTTATTGCCGGGGCTCGGTGCCTGCACCATGAATCTACTGCTCCTGGAGGCCATTTTTTCCCTTTTGTTACCCTGGTTGTTTTACCATTGTTGTGGTTATTATTATCGCTGTTACTGATGTTATTTGTTGGACAGGACAGAGATAAATGGAGTGAGATGGGGAAGACAGAGAGGGAGAGAGAAAGATAGACACCTGCAGACCTGCTTCACCGCCTGTGAAGTGACTCCCCAGCAGGTGGAGAGCCGAGGGCTTGAACCGGGATCCTTACACTAGTCCTTACACTTTGCGCCACGTGCGCTTAATCCACTGCACTACAACCCAACCCCAGAATTAGTCGCTTTAAGATGTGGGTTTCAAAGACATTATAACAATACTGCATACAGGTATTTCAGAGAACAAGATTGTGCAGTGAATTCACCACACTATACATGTCAGAAAGCATCCTTCACTGAGGGGAGAGGGAGAATGAGAATGAGAGCAAGAGAGAATGAGAGAACTTCATTGCTTCTCTTGCAGAAGGATGTCATTGTGAAGCAGACAAAGATGGTCTTCATAACTCCTTTTATATCATTCCCTCAACAACATCTCTCTTTTCCAAATTCTTTTGACATTGGTAACTTAATAATATTACTCTCCCAAGCTTGAGTGAATATTGTGGGGAGAGCAATGCCTAATCTAAGGAAGCACTTTTGGAGACTGTGATATCTCTATGAGTGCTATATGTGGATAGCATTCCTTATTCTTGGTCCTCATAACCTTACTGAAAACTTCATGTTACAGTCCCATCATGGCTAGTTTTATGAAAATAGAGTTGTCATCTGTTGGTTTTCTGTCAGAAAAAAGTCTTTTTGAGAATTACAGATAAGGTTAGAGAATAGAGCAAAATGGAGAAGGGATGTGGAAGAAAGGAAGTCCAGCTGATGTAATGCAGCATTCTGGCTACAGCAGGTTTTTTAATATACATATTCTTGGATTTAAAAAAAATGTATGAATATGTATTTTCTTTTGGGGGATCAAGGACAAATACCTACAGCAATAAAAATCAATTCATCTAGAAAGTCTGAGTGGGCAGGAGAAATGACAAAATTGTCTGTGGAATGAAGTGAATGTTGCTATGGAAACAAGAGGATCCTTTAATGCAAGCCCAATGCACTTGCCAGGCAGCCTAACTGTGCATTGTGGGCCCAGAGATCTGTCTGAATCTCTTTCAAAAGGGATTTTTCTGATATTGAGCTAATGAGCATTTATGCATCTTCAGAAAAGGAAATTAGAACCTCCTGGGAAGGGTTGAATTGCTCACTGCAGCCTTAAAACACCGGAGACCCACAAACCACAGTTAATTGGAGATGACTGTATTGGCTACAAGCTACGTTCTCAGGAGGGTTCCTGTGAAACAGTGAAGGTATGGCTTAAGGTTTTTCTGAAAGGTGAGTTTACTAGGTAACTGCTTCTGTGTGAAGAGCATGTACAAGCAGGACTCTCCAAAAGCAGTAGAAGATAGCTTTTAAACAGAAAAGGGAGCAGGGGCTGAGAGATGGTTTCACCTGGTAGAGTGCACACTTTACTGTGCATGAGAAACCATGTTTAAGTCCCTGGCTACTACATGGGAGCACCACAGAAAGTGAAGCTACATTAAAAAGAGGATGTTTCATGAGCTGTCAGACTGTTCTGTAATGTCTCTTTTTCCCACTCCCTTTCACCCTTTGTCTGGGGAATGGAGGAATGGCCACTGGGAAGCTGGAATTCTGTGGGCACAAAGCCCCAATGAAACCGACTTTCATGATGATTTTGATGCCCCAGGTTCAATCCTCAGCACCACAATTAGCCAGAACTCAGTTGGTTTCTCTGTTAAGAGAGTAAAATTAAGAAATCAACAGAAAAGTGACCAGAGTAGATGAATTAGTTTAGTGACATTTGGGGGTAAGATGGTTTGGATCTATTCTATGACATTTAAACTTTTAAAAGATTATTATTATTATTATTATTAGAACACTGTTTAGTTCTGGCTTATGACAGTGACAAGGATTGAGCCTGGGACCTCAGGTGCTAAGGAACAAAAGAATGGAAGGAGAGTAGCAGCAGCCATGTTTTGCTCTCCCTGATTAACTAAGAAGAGCAATGAAAATCACCTGAAAACTCAACAAACTACAACCAGAATCTCTTCAAAAAATTATTAAATCACAGGTGAATATAAACACCTGTGGCTGGAGGACAGAAAGGGGTGAGGAAGCAATTCACAGGATTAAAAGGGCATACTCAGGGATGGCTGCCACCCGACTGGGAGTTTGTGAGTAAGGCTCACTACTTCTGGGGCCAAGTTAAAGAAACAATAGTTTTAAAAAATAATAAAAAAGGAAGAAAGAAAAAAATAAAATCACCTAAGCCACAGGTGATTACAGATACATGTGGCTTGAGGATGGAATAGCATGTGTATGAGTGAGTCTCAGAACTAAAAACTGGTGCTCAGAGATGGCAGACGTCAAATTAGATTGGCAGCTATGACACACCAGTTTCAGGTCCGAGTTTTAGCAATAAAAAGACGATTAAAGGGGGTCAGGCAGTAGCGCAACGGGTTAAGTGCACATGGTACAAGGACTGGCATAAGTATCCTAGTATGAACCCTGGCTTCCCACCTGCAGGGGAGTCGCTTCACAAGCGTGAAGCAGCTCTGTAAGTGTTTTTCTCTCACCCTCTCTGTCTTCCCCTCCTCTCTCCATTTCTCTCTGTCCTATCCAAGAACAACTACATCAACAACAAGAACAATAACTACAGCAACAATAAAAAAAAAAACCCACCTAAAAACTCACCAATTTACAAGTATGACTTCTCAAGTCTCCATTGCTGTTGCCCCACTGAACGAGATCCTATATTTATATTAGCATCAAGGTCACTGAACCAGCCTGGTGACTCAGGATAAAAATCTTCCCTCAGTGAGTCGGGCAGTAGTGCAGCGGATTAAGCGCAGGTGGCACAAAGCACAAGGACCGGCCTAAGGAGCCTGGTTCGAACGCCGGCTCCTCACCTACAGGGGAGTCGCTTCACGGGCGGTGAAGCAGGTCTGCAGGTGTCTGTCTTTCTCTCCCCCTCTCTGTCTTTCCCATCTCTCTTCATTTCTCTCTGTCCTATCCAACAACAATGACATCAATAACAACGATAATAACTACAACAGTAAAAAAGCAAGGGCAACAAAAGGGAATGCGAAGTCATAGGAAAGCAAATTAAGGAGTGTGGGGAGCTACCTGCACTTTGTTTTCTGCTTTACTTAAAAGCATAATCCATGAGAATAACTTTGTTTTACATGAAATGTTTTAAGGCTGTTCTTACCATAGTTTTAGATCGTCTTTTGTTATATCATTAAGGATATCCGAGAGTGTATAACCCTCTTCCATAATCTGAATCAGATCAAATATGTAAGAGCCAAGCAGCTTTGTAGTAAGCACAGGAACGAGTTCACTGGTTATACATTTTGCCTTTTCAATTGTATTTGCGTCCACTCCTTGCAGATGCAGCCATTCGACAAGCTCTTTGTCTGCTCTCTGCCCATGAGACCTAGGAGGGTATGCCGGATTCTCTGTATTATCTGTAACAGAATTTTGTTCTTGTATATGTGTGACCAAAAAAATGTGCAGGAGCAACAATCTGGATGAAATAAACTATCCCAGAGTAAAAATAAATAAATAAATATAAAAAATTAAACAAAATCTCCCCTCCCCCACCAATATATATAAACAAGGAAATCAAACACCTTAGCCACAACGCCTCCTGATGGCACAATGAAAGCCACACTAAATGAGGAAGTGGAGAAATATACAGACAGTAATAACAGAAATTCCAAATGACCAGACAGGCACAGATCTAAAAAAAAATGATGGAGATTGAGTTCAGAAAACTCATGGAATCAATTCAAGAACTAAGCGATCATCTTACCAAAGAATTACAAGCTGCAGAGGGAAAAAAACTCCTGACAGAACTGCAGGGCCTAAAGTACATTTCAAATGTAGTTCAGGTGAGGTAAGACTTAGCCAGGTAGAGAGCACATCAGCACTAGAAGACACAACCACCACACTCTGTGAATTTAAAACTCTTGGAGAGGGAAGGGTTAGGAAAGATGAAGCACTCCTCAATGAATAGCAGACTCCATCAGAAAGACAAACATCAGAGTTATTGGGATCCCTGAGTAAGAAGAGAAAGTGAGAGGCATAGAGAACATATTCAAAGAGATTTTAACAGAGAATTTTCCATACCTGAGCAATGTTCAAAATACAGAAATCCAAGAATATGAATGCACACCTAAATTCATGAATCTAAAATGACACCACCAAGACACATCATTGTAAAACTATGCAAAGCCAGGGACAAGAAAAAATATTGCAGGCTTCCAGGGAAATAAAGAATGTCACATACAAAGGCAGAACCATCAGGCTTACATCAGATTGCTCATCACAAACCCTAGACATAAGGAGGGAGTGGAATGCATATTCAGAGTATTAAAAGATAAGAACTGGAAGACACAAATTCTGTATCCTGCTAAATTAGCTTTTAAATATGAAGGAGAAATAAAGATCTTTACAAACATTCAGAAACTGATGGAATTTTCCACTATTAACCCAGTCTTATGTGAATTTCTGAGAGGAGTCCAACATGTTTTTTCTATAATATTGTAATGAACTTTTTCTTTCTTGTTTTCTTTTTAGAAAAAACATTAAAACAATCTAAATGCTGAATTACAAAATAGATAGATGATAGATATATAGATTAAATAGATAAAATCAGAGGGGCCATTCTGGGGTGCACCCAGTAAAGATCACATGTTACAAATGCACAAGTACCCAGGCACAGGCATCTAGCTCCTACTTGTGGGGCATTTGAGGGAAAGCTTCACAAGTGATAAAACTGTGCTGTGGGTAACTCGCTCTTTCCCTCACTATCTTTCTCTTCCCTTTCAATGTCTGTCTCTACCCAACAAGAAATACATACTTTGAAAAGTTTTATTTATTTTTATGAGAGAGAGATCAGAACACTGCTCAGCTATGGCTTGTGGTGGTGGGGACAGAACCTGGGACCTCAGAGCTTTAGACATGAAAGTCTTTTTGCCTAACCATTATGTTGTCTCCCTAGCCCCAAATATATGTATGAAAATTAAATAAATAAATCAGGGTATAGTAATATGATAGGTACTCAGGTAACAAAAACGTTTAACAAAATGTTAAACAGTATGGAAGATGTCCAAATGAAAATGCCACCTGGATAAACTAAGATTTTATATATTATAATCTGAACTATGTAAAAGTTCCACAGGAAAACTGACTGGAGTGAAATAAATCAAAATGCTATATAAATAACACAATATTACTTATCTGTAAGGAAAGATGAGAGTTTCTCATTTACAAGGATGGAACTGGAGGGAATCATGTTAAGTGTTCTGGCTCCTACGCTATTTAATATTTACATCAATGACCTCCCAGAAACTTCTTCAAGGAAGTTCATCTACGCCGATGACATCTGCTGTGCAACTCAGGCATCAAAGTTCAACATCCTCGAGGAAACACTCACGAAAGACATGTCTCTGATATCTGATTACTGTAAAAAATGGCGACTAATCCCTAGCACTGCAAAAACGGTATCATCTGTTTTCCATCTACACCATGCCTCGGCCTCACGTGAGCTTAATGTGCAGCTTGGCGGTACGAGAATCCGGCATGAAGCCCAGCCAGTCTATCTTGGCGTTACTCTCGATCGCACTCTGTCATTTCACAAACATCTCATAAAAACTGCAGCAAAGGTGGGCGCGAGGAATAACATCATTGCAAGACTGGCCAGCTCCTCATGGGGCGCGAGCGCTTCCACACTACGATCATCATCTCTGGCATTATGCTATTCCACTGCAGAATACTGTGCCCCAGTATGGTTCCGTAGCCCCCATGTCCACTTGGTCGATTCCAAATTATATTCCTCCATGAGGATAATTTCTGGAACCATCCATTCCACCCCGGTTCCATGGCTGCCAGTTCTTAGCAACATCGCCCCACCAGATATTCGTCGTGATGCGGCATCATCTAAGTTCATTTCCCACGTCTATGCTCGACCGGACCTGCCAATATACGCGGATATCTTCGCCCACCCTGTTCAACGCTTGACGTCTCGTCACCCAATCTGGTCCCCTATGCCTACACTGAACTTCTCTGTTCCAGTCTCTTGGAAACAGAGTTGGCAGTCAGCTGAGGTAAAGAACAAACACCTCATCACAGACCCCTGCAAGCGTCAACCCGGCTTTGACCTAGCACGTTATGATTGGGCCCTCCTCAATCGCTATCGAACAGGCCATGGCCGGTGCGCCGCTATGTTCCATTGCTGGGGAGCCAGAGACGACCCGAATTGCCCCTGCGGCTACAGACAGACTATGACTCACATAGTCAATGACTGCCACCTCTCCAGATTCAAAGGAGGTCTCGAAACTTTACATCGGGCTCAACCTGATGCTGTTGACTGGCTACGGAAGAAGGGCAAACGCTAGACGAAGAAGAATCAGAAGGAGAAGGACAAATATTGGGTTGCATCATTCACAGGTGGCATTTAAGAAACAAAAACATGACACAATGATTTCAGATAGCATAATAGGCATGTATAAAGACATATTTTCAATCTGTTGGGCACAGTGTTACTTCTTTTTTTAAAAAAAGATTTTATTTATTTATGAGAAACACAGGAAGAGAGAGGAAGGACCAGACATCACACTGGTACATGTGCTGCTGGAGACTGAACTCAGGACCTCATGTTTGAGAGTCCAAAGCTTTATCACTGCACCGCCTCCCGGACCACCAAGTGTTATATTTTTAAAAAATATTTATTTATTTATTCCGTTTTGTTGCCCTTGTTTTATTATTGTAGTCATTGTTGTTGTTACTAATGTCATCATTGTTGGATAGGACAGAGAGACATGGAAAGAGGAGGGGAAGACAGAGAGGGGGCGAGAAAGAGAGACACCTGTAGACTTGCTTCACTGCCTGTGAAGCGACTCCCCTACAGGTGGAGAGCCAGGGGCTCGAACCAGGATCCTTATACCGGTACTTGCACTTTGCGCCATGTGTGCTTAACCCGCTGCACTACCACTAGACTCCCCACAGTGTTACTTCTAATGGTAAAAAATATAAACTTAGTGAGATCATCTGGGACTGCAGCAAGGCAGGACTAGAATGATTTCAGGAACCCACCAAATCACTGGAGTGAGGGATTAAGCTAAGAAACCTACTTATAGTTTAAAAGTGCTGAGCCTCCCATACCCTAGAGGGAAGATAAAGAACAAAAGAGGCTTTTAAGTCATTGTGCTCCAACTCAGGGATTGAAATAATATTGAAACAATGGTCAATTTTCACAACTGTGAACCTCTTAAGTACCTTACAAAGACAAAAGTCAACCCAGAAAAGAGTGATCAGTAATCTGAAAAGTACTGAGAGAGGGACCTTATAACATACTATGTAGAATGGTTAAACCAACAAGAAGAAATACTGGAGAAATGAACCAGGACAAGAGTCCAGCTAAAAGCCCCCCAAAGGTTGAAGCAAAAATAATGAGGTCAACATCCAAACACTAGTTAAGGAAATAATCACAGGAATGAGTAAAGAGTTTGCAAGTATAGTAAAAAGAAATGGGGAAACAACAAATGAAACTCTGGAAGAAAACACTAATTATCTCAAGCTTATTAGAGAGCTGAAAGCTGAAATAGCTGAGCTAAGAACACAACTAGCTGAACAAGCTAAAACAGTATCAGAACAGGATAACAAAATAGATGAACTCCAGAGAACAGTAGAGGGGATAAAGCATAGAATAAATGAAGCTGAAGACAGAATAAGCAAGATTGAGGACAAATTAGAGACAATTAAAAAAGAAGTAATAGATCTCAAAAAGTGATTAAGAGATACTGAAAACAAAAACAGAGACCTATGGGATGAAGTAAAGAAAAGAAGTAATATATGCATTATTGGTTTAGCAGAGGAAGAAAGAGAGGGAGGGGAAGAAAGCATTCTTCAGGACATAATAGCTGAGAACTTCTCTAGTCTAGACAACATCAAAGACATAAAGGTTCAGGAAGGCCAGAGGGTCCCAAACAGAATTAACCCAGACATAAAGACACCAAGACACATCATATTTAGAATGGAAAGGAATAAGGATAAAGAAAGGGTCCTGAAGGCTGCAAGAGAAAAACAAAGAGTCACCTACAGAGGAGAACCCATAAGATTAGCAGCAGACTTCTCCACACAAACACTACAGGCCAGAATAGAATGGCAAGATATCTATTGAGTGCTCAATGAGAAGGCTTTCAGCCAAGACTACTGTATCCTGCTAGACTGTCATTCAGACTAGATGGAGGCATAAACATCTTCTCAGACAAGCAACAGTTGAAAGAATCAACTATCAACGATCCATCCCTGAAAGAAGTTCTGAAAGTTCTCCTATAAACAGTCAGACCACCACAAATATGCCATATATCAGAACACTCTAAAAATCTACAAGAATGGCATTAAAATATACCTTCAATCTTTGATATTAATAAACATCAATAGCCTGAATTCATCTATTAAAAGACACAGAGTAGGAAGATGGATCAGAAAACACAACCCAACAAAATGCTGTCTATAGGAAACCCACTTAACTCAACAAGACAAACACAGACTCAAAGTCAAAAGATGGAAAACTTTCATACAAGCAATGGCCCACATAAAAGGGAAGGAACAGCTTATTCTCATATCTGACAGGATAGACTTTAATAAATAAATAAAATTTAAAAAGATAGGGATGGACATTACTTAATGCTCAGAGGATCAGTCAATAAAAAGATAGGGATGGACATTACTTAATGCTCAGAGGATCAGTCAATCACGAGGATTTAACAGTTATTAACATCTATGCACCCAATGAGAAGCCATCTAAATACATAAAACATCTACTGAAAGAGCTACAGCAATATATTAACAGCAACACAGTCATAGTAGGGGTCTTCAACCCCCACTCTCTCAATTTGACAGATCATCCAGGCAAAAATCAATAAAGACATGAGGCAGCTAAATGAGATAGATAAAATAGAACTTTTTGGACATTTTCAGAGTCATTCAACTGAAGAAACTGGAATACACATTCTACTCAAATCCACATGGGTCATTCTCAAGGATAGACCATATGTTAGGCCACAAAGACAGCATCAGCAAATTCAAGAGCATTGAAATCATCCCAAGCATCTTCTCTGACCACAGTGGAATTAAAGTAACACTGAACAATTAACAAAAGATTAGTAATAGTCTCAAAATGTGGAAGCTCAACAGTACACTATTTAACAACTACTGGGTCAAAGAGGAAATAAAGGAAGAAATAAAAATGTTTCAAGAGTTCAATGAAAATGAAGACACAAGCTATCAAGATATTTGGGACACAGCTAAGTCAGTACTGAGAGGGAAGTTCATAGCTATACAAGCACACATTAGCAAACAAGAAAATACACAAATAAACAGCTTGATTGCACATCTTAAAGATGAGAAAAAGAAAAACAAAGGAACCCTGAAGTAACCAGAAGGACAGAAATAACTAAAGTTAGGGCAGAAAGAAATAGCATTGAAAATAAGAACACCATACAAAAGATCAACAAAAGTAAATGTTGGTTCTTCAAAAGAGTGAACAAAATAGACAAACCTTTAGCCAGACTCATAAAACAAAAAGGGAGAAGACCCAATAAGTTGGATCTTAAATGAAAGGGAAGATATCATGACAGACACCACAGAAATTCAACATATCATATGTGGCATCTATGAACAACTATATGCCACCAAGCTAGAGAACCTGGAAGAAATGAATGATTTCCTTAGATACCTACCAACTTCCAAAATTAAATAAAGAGGAACTAGATAATATGAACAGGGCCATCACAGCTAATGAAATTGAAACAGTTATCACACATCTTATCAAGAATAAAAGTCCTGGACCAGATGGTTTTACAAATGAATTCTACAAAACCTTCAAAGAAGAACTTAAACCTCTACTTTCAAAAGTCTTCCAGAAGATTGAAGACACTGGAATACTCCCTGCCAGCTTCTATGAAGCCAACATCACTCTGATACCAAAAGCAGACAGGGACACAACCAAAAAAGAAAATTACATACCAATATCTCTGATGAACATAGATGCTAAAATTCTGAACAAAATTCTAGCCAACCAGTTACAGCAGTATATTAAAAAGATTGTTCATCATGACCAAGTGAGGTTTATCCCAGGCATGCAAGGTTGGTTTAATACATGTAAATCAATCAATGTGATCCACCACATCAATAAATGTAAGACTAAAAACCACATGGTCATATCAATAGATGCAGAGAAATCCTTTCACAAAGTACAATATCCCTTTATGATCAAAACACTACAAAAAATGGGAATAGATGGAAAATTGCTGAAGATAGTGGAGTCTATATATAGCAGACCTACAGCCAACATCATACTCAATGGTGAAAATCTGGAAGCATTTCACCTCAGATCAGGTACTAGACAGGGCTGTCCACTGTCACCATTATTATTCAATGTTGTGTTGGAAGTTCTTGCCATAGCAGTCAGGCAGGAGAAAGGAATTAAAGGCATACAGATTGGAAGAGAAGAAGTCAAATTCTCCCTATTTGCAGATGACATGAGTATACATAAAAAGTTTACCTAAGGAATCCAGCAGGAAGCATTTGGAAATCATCAGGTAATACAGTAAGGTGTCTGGCTACAAAATTAACATGCAAAAGTCAGTGACATTCCTCTATGCAAACACTAAGTTAGAAGAAGATGAAATCCAGAAATCAATTCCTTTTTCTATAGCAACAAAAAAACAATAAAGTATCTAGGAATAAACCTAACCAAAGAAGTGAAAGACTTGTGTACTAAAAATTATGAGTCACTACTCAAGGAAATTGAAAAAGACACAAAAAAGTGGAAAGATATTCCATGTTCATGGGTTGGAAGAATTAACATCATCAAAATGTGTTGGGCTAGCCATGCGAGAAAGAGAGATGACCCAGGAACCAAGCTTGTGGCAGCAGGCCATTCAAAATCTTTATTCTTTCGAGTGCTCCATAGTCTGGTGGTAGCACACCTGGTTAAGCCACGTGGTGCAAACTGCAATGGCTGGCGTCAGCCTCCTGGTCTGTACTCTGCTTCTCCAGGCCAGAAAAGGGAAGAGATAAGTCAGAAACGGAAGTGAATTGACAATACCATACATGGTTAGGAAAGGGGCAGAGAAAGATGACAGAGGCTGGGAATGGTAGGGGCTTCCTTAGCAGCGGTTGCTAGGGGTTTAACTGGTAGGATTAATAATACCTTGGGGGAATTAGGAAGGAGACCTTTAGTCATTTGTAAGACAAAGCAGAAGATTGATATGTAGATAATAAAAGGATGAGGCATAGTAACAAGGAATGCAGAGTGGAGCAGGGGGACCTGGCTTAATGTTTGAAGGGATGCCGGGGGCTCCTGGAGCCAGAAAAATGCAGAGTGCTTTGTTAGGTGAGGAGTCTGATAAAACAGGGCAACTTTTGAGGTTCCCATGTCTCCCTCACTCACCCTCTCAGTAGAGAGAGAGAGACTAACAGGACAGACACCCCCTCAGTTCAAGCCTTGCCAGGCTCTACCACACCTCACAATTTCCCTACAAAAATGAATATACTATCCAGAGCCATATACAAATTTAATGCTGTCCCCATTAAGATCCTACCCAATTGTTTTAGGAGAATAGAACAAATGCTACAAATGTTTATCTGGAACCAGAAAAGACCTAGAATTGCCAAAACAATCTTCAGATGAAACAACAGAATGGGAGGCATCACACTCCCAGATCTCAAATTGTATTATAGGGCCATTGTCATCAAAACTGCTTGGTACAGGATCATGAATAGACATGCTGACTAGTCGAATAGAATTGAGATCCTGGAAGTAAGCCCCCACACCTATGGACATCTAATATTTGACAAAGGTGCCCAGACCATTAAATGGGTAAAGGGAGTCTCTTCAACAAATGGTGTTGGGAAAAAATTGGTTGAAACATGCAGAAGAATGAAACTGAACCACTATATTTCATTTCACCAAATACAAAAGTAAATTCCAAGTGAATCAAGGACTTGAATGTTAGACCAGAAACTATCAGATACTTAGAGGAAAGTATTGGCAGAATTCTTTTCCGCATAAATTTTAAAGACATTGTCAACGGAATGAATCTAATTACAAAGAAGACTAAGGCAAGCATAAATCTATGAACTACATCAAATTAAAAAGCTTCTGCACAGTAAAAGAAACCACTACCCAAACCAACAGACCCCTCACAGAGTGGGAGATTTTTACATGCCATACATCAGACAAGAGGCTAATAACCAAAATATATAAAGAGCTTGCCAAACTCAACAACAAGAAACAAATAACCAAATCCAAAAATGGGGAAAGGACATGGATAGAAAATTCACCACAGAAGAGATCCAAAAGCAACACATGAAAAGAAACACATGAAAAAATGTTCTTAGTCGTGATTGTCAAAGAAATGCAAATAAAGACAACAACAAGATACCACATCACTCCTGTGAGAATGTCATACATCAGAAAAGGTAACAGCAGCAAATGATGGAGAGGTTGTGGGGTCAAAGGAACCCTCCTGCACTGCTGATGGGAATGTAAATTGGTCCAACCTCAAAAAAGGACTCAAAAAAGGGAGAAGCAGAAGCAGGCGTAGTGGGTGTACTGGCCCAGGTTACTACAGTGAAGAAAGATGATAATTTATTGTAGAATGAGGTGTGCCAATACCTATTTTTGGGAGACATGGAAGTTTTAACTCAGTGGCAATGGCCTTGTAAATCAACATTTCTTTTCAGTAAGATGACTTTCACGAAGTTGAAATAAGCCGTAACAGTGACTGCTGCTGGGTGGCAAGAAGATGGATGATTTTCTTTTTTCATCTCCCTTCTCCTTTTCCTCTTTCTCTTCTGCTGAAAAGGCCTATTTTCCCCATATATTAAAACCGTTGTATAAATTTTTATGATTAGAAAAAACTAAATGGTCGTGTAGCAAATCTTACATATGTGCTTATTAAATAAAATATATACTTCCTAAAAAGCAATATTCATGGGGGGGAGAACACAGGTCTAAAAAGGATGATAAAGGACCTAGTGGAGGTTGTATTGTTATATGGAAAACTGACAAATTTTATGCATGTATAAACTATTGTATTTACTGTTGAATGTAAAACATTAATTCCCCAATAAAGAAATTAAAAGAAAAGCAATATTCACTTTCACATATACAATACTGTATGTAGCCAAGAAAGAATTTGGTTCAAGTGTCATATATATGCTTGACTCTGACAAGATAAATAAAATTTCATTTCGTAACTTGTAAAGGATAATTTCTAATTCATGGGTTCTGATAGCCATGCAGGAAAATCCTTGGCATATCTCCAGGCACATATTATGCATTCAGCTGATGTAGTTTTTATGATTATCTCACTTATGTACTACTTACAGGAGTGTGTGAACTTTTTAAAAATTATTATTTTATTTTATTCGTGATTTAATAATGATTGACAAGATTGTGGGATAAGAGGGGTACCATTCCATACCATTCCCTCCACCAGAGTTCCATATACCCTCCCCTCCATTGGAAGTGTCCCTTTTCTTTATCGCTCTGGGAGTATGAACCAAAGATCTATTTATTTATTTATTTATTTATTTTTTACTTTTGTTGCCATTTTTGCTTTATTGTTGTATTTATTATTGTTGTTGTTATTGATGTCGTCCTTGTCAGAGAGAAATGGAGAGAGGCAGAGAAGACAGAGATGGGGAGAAAAAGGTAACACCTGCACACCTACTTCACTGGCTGTGAAGCGACTCCCCTGCAGGTGGAGAGCAGGCAGGTCAAATCAGGATCCTTACTCGGGACCTTGTGGTTTGTACCATGAGAGGTTAACCCACTGCCTACCACCGACTTCTGAACCAAAGATTTTTATGGGGTGCAGAAGGTGGGAAGTCTGACTTCTGTAATTGCTTCTCTGCTGGACATGGACTTTGATAGGCTGATCCAAACCCTCAGCCCGTTTCTCTTTCCCAAGTAGGATAGGGCTCTGGGGAAGTGGGATTCCAGGACTCATTGGTGAGGTCGTCTGCCCAGGAAAGTCAGGTTGGCATCATGGTAGTATGTATCTGCAGCTTGGTGGCTTAAAACCATTAAGACATAAAGCAGAACAAATTGTTTAATAATCAGGAACCTAAAGGTAAGAATATAGCAGATAAGATTTGGTGTTTTCATGTCGGAAAAAGCTAGAAAGTCTATTTTAGGTATATTCCAAGGAGTCCATGACTTTACTAATTATTGACTGAGCCCTACAGATAACATGCAGGTTGGCCAAAAGTATTGTCCAGATAGTGTTAGATTTGGGAATAGGACTAGAAAGCTGGATCTGGGCAGTGAGTAACTCCTAAATAAGAGAAAAGTATATCAATATCCTTAACTGTAAACCCCATCAATCTGACCTATGCCCCATGTCTATATATATATATATTTAGCACAGGAGCCGGTGTAACCTCTGCATCCCTGTCAGTCTGAACTTGCATCCCATGGCCATAGCTAGGAACATTCTAGACTCCACACATTTCAGGACCAGTCTTCTGTAGTAGCAGAGTATGTTGACCCAACATACTGCCCCTTTGAGTGGGGCAGTTCCTATGATTGTTGTTCTACATAGAGACCCTGTGTGAACATTTTAATTGAGTTGATGTTTAGGATAATTGAGTCTCAGAAAGTGAGAAGTGCGTTTCTGCAACTCCAGCAGCTTGCAGGTGGCTAGAATTTTCCCCAATTGTTGACAGTCTTCAGAGGCAAGGCTGCAAACTAGCTTTAGACTAAACAGGAAGCCTAATTTCGGAATCCGTGTTTGGGTGTTTCCCACAGGGAACACCACCCTAAAGCAGTTTCTACTTTTAGTAGCAAATTTCCTTAAATATCACAGTAAACTTGACCCCACCCGCAGTCCGTCACCGGGTTGGTCCAAGTGCTCCCGGGTTTAGTTCCATCCTCAGAAGTTTTCTGAGTTGATTGGCGGAAACTCTTTTACTTTTCTGATTGGTCCTGTGTTCCATTGGGGCGGGGCACAAGGGCACCGTCCCGCTGGAAGCGGAGATCTGTTATTGGAAGGTGAACCCCGCATTTCCTGAGCTTCTTGCGGTCGCCTAGGTCGCGAGAGGCGGTCCTCCTCCTTCCTAGGTTTATACTGTCTTTCCTATTGGTCATAAGTGTCGTCACTCACAGCGCTTCGAGTTAATTGGTCCAAAAGTTACAAGAGACGGCGGGTGATTGGTTAGCTGCTGTTCCCGCCCCTCGGCGGTCGCCATTTTACAGAGGGGAGCTGAAAGCCTCAAGGCAGCGGTGTTAGGAATCTAGCAGAGCGGCGACAGGTGAGTACGCGCTGTGGCTTAGGGGTGGCGGCGTTCTCGGCCGGGGTGAATTCCGCACAGCTGGTGGGCGGGAAACGAGAAAGTAGCGGGTGGCCTTTGGGAAGGCGTTTTAGGGTCGGGGCTGCGGAAACCCCGGAGAGCTCGGCGGGCTCGCTGCGGGGCCCTCGGCTGTGCTGGAGGCTTAGAGGGGTTTGCCTGGCGTTTGGACTGCAAGGGCCGTAGACACCTTCCCTGGGGGTCTCTTGGAGCATGCCCCTTTAACTACCTGCTCTCACCCTTGCCCTGTAGGTCTCGTCCTGCTTTCTCCTTGGTGGAGTGTTGGTTCTTGTGGCAGGGTAGGGCGGGTGTGCAGGCCTGGGTTGGCGGCATCTGGTATCCTGCGGCGCAGCGCGGTCTGCGCGTCTCTGACAGGTGAGCGGCAAGAAGAGGCAGCGAAGCTTATGGAAACCTGGGTGGGGGGGTGTGCACTGTGTGGTTGTGAGGAGTGGGGCTCAGGTGTCGATATCTGCCTGGAAGAACATAACAACACCCTTCCTGCCCCAGCCCTCAGCATGTTGCTTAGATTTTCTTTGTGAGATTTGCCCTTTTACGGGAAACTTAAGACAAGCGATCTCTAGTTTTGTCACCCAGGGAAATTGCCAGGTGCTGCAATGCTTTGGTGTGTTTCCTATAAGGACCGTCTTTGAATGATTAAAGTATTCCTATACCAACATATAAATCCTCTGTTATGGGATAAATGTTCTACTCCTTTTCTCTGGGTCTAGAATGAAGTGGTGTGTGCTTGGTTGTTACTCTTATTTTAAACTACTGTAGGCAACCCTTGAACTTCAGGACTGGCATCTGGAATTTAACCGTCTGAGGTCTGTAGGGTTAAAATGAAGGGAAATTGCCTCTTTATGAGGCATCTGCCCCCGCTCTCCCCAAAAGTAAAAAGTTTTCCTCTGGTTAGTAGTTTTAAAAAAGAAAATATTAATCTCTGGAACAAGGGTATTTAATTTTGGTAAACTTTCAGGGGCTTACTTAGAATGTGGACACTTACTTTTGAAAGTCTTTAGAGTGTCAAGCACATACTTTAATAAACAACTTTAAAATTTAGTTGAGAATAAGGTGAGGGTCAACACTGGATGGTTAGTACCTTCTTAATCCTTTGCTTAGTAAATTACTCTGTCAGTAGTGAAATCTTCCAGTGCTGTATTGCCTCACCTCTAAATTCTTTCAGATTGAGGAGAGATAGTTCATGGGTAGGAGCATACATTATCTTTGCACTGGCCAGGTTTAAACTTGGTGCTGCATAGGAGGTGCCCAGAGCACTTAGGGAAGCTCCAGTGCTGTGGTGTCTCTCCTCTCTGTGTGTCTCTCTCTCTGTACATGTGAATGAAAAAAGTTGGCTGGGAGCAGTGAAATCACTCAATAGGTCCTTTTCTGAATATTACTATTTTTTTTTGGCATATAAGTAAGCCTAAGGCAACTACTAAATTTCTAAGATGTAATATTTAGCCTGCTTTAAGAACTACTGTGTAAAATAAACTGTTTCTTTACTCCATCTGCTCTCATTTCCCACGTATATAGATGTATTTGTTGTGGCATTGCTTCTCTACTTACCGCTATAGTAGTAGCATAGTCTGTATGTCTATGTAGTCCATGCTGCATCAGAAAAGAGAATTTTCTGGCATGGTAGAAAATTAAAAGACTTAGTTGGGTTCCCTTTGAAAATAAAATACACTGCTCTCTATTGGCCAAACTATACTTAAAACTGTTTAAATATTAGTAGGAGCAATTGCTAATAGAGACTTTTATGTATGTTTGTTTCTACATCTCTGCAAAGTATGATGCCTTGACTTTCTTTTCATTCAGGTAACAGATCGTTTAAAATGGGAAATGTTTTTGAAAAGCTGTTTAAAAGTCTATTTGGGAAGAAAGAGATGCGGATTCTTATGGTAGGGTTGGATGCAGCTGGGAAAACCACCATCTTATATAAACTGAAGCTGGGAGAGATTGTGACGACCATTCCCACAATCGGTATGTTAATGACCAATTTACAATTTCATATGCTATACCTTTGCATATATCTTTTTTTATTTCTTTTTAAAGTTATATTATTATTAGATAAGACAGAGAAATTTAGAGGGGAGGAGGACTAAGATAGTGAAAGAGACAGAGAGATACTTTCCCCTTGCAGGTGGGGGCCAAAGGTTTGAACCTGGGTCCTTGTGTACTGTACTGTGTGCGTTTAACCAGGTGTGCCACTGCCTAGCCCCACTTTTGCATATTTCTTTTGTTATTGAAAGTTTCTTGGTGAAGATCATTTTAAAAAATAATTTATTTACTGGATAGAGACAGAAATCAAGAGAGTGAGAGGGGATATAGAGTGGGAGAAAGACACCTGCAGCACTGCTTTACTGCTTGTAACACTTCTCTCCCTGCAGGTGAGGACTGGGGGCTTGATCCTGCATCCTTGTGTATTGTGTGTGTGCTCAACCAGTTGCACCGTCACCTCCTTATTGGAAATATATATATATATATATATATATTTAATCTTTTTATTTTATTTATTTATTATTGGATAGAGACAGAGAGAAATTGAGAGGGAGGGAGACAGGGAGAGAAACAGAGAAACATCTACAGCCCTGCTTCACCACTTGTGAAGCTTTCCCCCTGCAGCTGGGGACCACAGGCTTGAACCTGGGTTCTTGTGCACTGTAATGTGTGTGCTTAACCAGGTACACCATCACCTGGCCCCCTTATTGGAAATCTTATCTATCCCTGGTGTATATTTTTGAGGTCCAAACTAGGTACTAAACATTTTTGTAAGTATTCCACAGCATGTAGCACATTGCTAGGCTTATAGGAGAGTCATATGAACATATTTAGGTTGAGCAACTTTAATCCTTTCTACTTGGCAAGAAAGAAAAAGACAATGGTTGAAAAGTGAGGGCTGTTATGCCTTCCTTCTGAGTGTTTGTGTCATCCCACATCTGAGCTGGGAATCTGCTTTTGCCTCCACAGTCTGTTTCAGTTGGCCTTTCTAAGTGGAAACTGTGGCAAACGCTAGAAGAAGAAGTGGAAACTGTTTTTTGTATTTTTGTATCAGCTATGCTTCATCTGTTTCTTAAGGAATGTGTGATTTTTTTTTTTTTAATTGTCTTTACTCTGACTCAAGCCAGCTTCTTCAACTGGTATTCAATTTAAGAGTCTGATAAATTCTATTGCTGGAGGACAGTCTGGCAGGGTAGTTATTCCTGTGAACCTGTACCGAGTTGTATGATTTATTTAAGGACTATTTTGCAGAATCAGATTTGATAGAACTGTGAACTACCATATGAACTATGCCTTATGAACTGCCTTCTAATCTGAACCCCTGAGCAAAAATAAGACCTACCAAATGGCATGTGAATGTTCAACACAGGAACCAGATCAATTTTCAACTCTGAAGTAGCTTCAGAGGTTTGGAGAAGCAGGAAACCAAATGGAGAAAATGTTCATACCCTTCGAAAATATTATTCATCCAAAAGGAAAGTAGCTTGTTACTTAATTTTTTCTAATTATAATTTCTGCTTTTATAATTTTCTACATACAGGAAAACAAATAAGTCTTAAAAACACACTCTGCTACTAAGGTTTTAGTGAGTATTTTTGTAAAATCATATGCATGTTTTCCAACTTAGTTTGTATTAATGTTTAAATCTCTTTGTATGTATGCTATTTCCTCTCTGTGGAATGCTTTCCTGCTTTCTTTTTTCTAGCTAATACCAGCTTATTCTTTTGTCTCACTTTAAACATTATTTCTCAGTGACACTTTTCCTGACCCCTTTAACTAGTTTTCCCATTTTTAGTTTCCATAGCAACATCTTAATAACTCAAGGCACATATGTCATTGCTTGCTCATTGCCTCTCTTCCAGCAATATAAATAAGAGCAGGGAACCTGTCTGCGTTGTTCACCACTGTCCTCAGTGCTTAACAAAATGTCTGGCAGATAGCAGATGTCTAGTAAATATTTGGGGAATAATAGAATATCAATCTTGTGTTAGATTATTAAACCAGTGACCCTTAATGGATCATCTCATTCATATCCACATCCTGTGCAGTCCCCTTCCACAGTGATGCTTAGCTTGGTCAGGCTTGCTTTTAGTTAGGCCTGGGGGACATGAGCAAATGTAATTCAATCAAAGATTCAGTGAGTATTCCTGTCTTTCCACTGGGAGCATTGATGTGGGTGCACTTGGTTCATCTCAGAGATAAAAACCCACCAGTAGAGAGATACATAGCCACAAAGGATACACTAGCTGAATACAGGAAGCCTTGTCAACCATAGGGGGTGTGTGTGGGGTGGTGGTGGAGGTGGTGGTAGGAACATTGTTCTAAGCCACAGAACAACCTCAGTGTTTCTCTTCCTCCAACTATATTCACTTTAATAATAAAATGTTGAAATAAGTAAGTTTAATACTTTTTAGGCCAACTTTACTCTTTGCTCTCAGTCATTTGATTATAATAATTTTAGCACCTTTACATTATAGTTCTAGATAGATTACATTTTTTTTCTATATTTGGTCCTGCATTCTTTGTCTAATAAGTTATGACCTCAGATATATCACACTTCATTTAGATTTCAACCCTATTTTGCCTGATTGGAGCTTGACTACAAATTCCATTCATTTCAGCATTTATCCAAAGGTAACTTCTGAAAATTTGAACTGTATAAGAATTTCTTTTTCTTTGTATACACATGAAAGTTACCCCATACAGCTAGTATGAAAATTAACTGACAATATAGCTTTTAGTGCACTACATAGTTATTAAATGGTAGCAGATATTATTATTCTTTTTTTAAATTAGTGATTTATTGATTAACAAGATTGTGGGATAAGAAGGGTACAGTTCCATACAGTTCCTACCACTAGAGTTTAATATCCCAACCCTTCAATTGGAAGCTTCCCTATTCTTTTTTTTAATTATAAAAAGGATACACTGACAAAAACCATAGGATAAGAGGGGTACAACTCCACACCATTCCCACCACCAGAACTCTGTATCCCATCCCCTCCCCTGATAGCCTTCCTATTATTCTTTATCCCTCTGGGAGTATGGACCCAGGGTCATTATTCTTTAACCCTCTGGGGATATGGACCAAAATTCTTTATGGGGTGCAGAAGGTGAAAGGTCTGGCTTCTGTAATTGCTTCTCTGCTGAACATGTATGTTGGCAGGTTGATCCATACCCCCAGCCTGTCTCTTATCTTTCCTAGTAGGATAGGGTTCTTGGGAGGTGAGATTTCAGAACACATTGGTGAGGTTGTCTGCATGCGGATGTCAGGATGGCATCATGTTAGCATCTACATCTTGGTGGCTGAGGGGTGGTGATATATAAAGCAGAACAGATTGTTTAATAAACAGGAACCTAAAGGTAAGAGCAGATGGAACTGAGGGCCTTGGTGTGGGAAGAAGCTAAGAAGTCCATTTTAGATATATTTTAAGGGGCCCATGACTCCAGTAATTCTTGCCTGAGCTTGATAGCTAAATATGCAGGTGGGCTAAAAGTCTTATGTGGGAAGATGGTGTCAGAGTTGAGAATAGGACTAGAAAGGTGGATACGGGCGGAGAGTAGCTCCCAAATAGGAAGAAAGTATATAAATATCACGGACTGTAGACCTCATTGATCTGACCTAGGGCCCATATATATATATATCTTTAGAACAGAAGCTTGTATAACCTCTACATCCCTGTCAGTCTGAGCTCACAATCCATGGTTGCAGCTAGGAACATTGTAGGCTGCACTCATTTCAGGACCAGTCTTCCTTCAGTGGCAGTGTAGGTTGTTCCAGCTTCCCTTTGGATACTGGGGCAGTCCCTACCATTGTTCTGTGTTGAGGAAAGTATTCTGTAGAGGCCCACAAGAGACCCTATGATGATGTTCCTGATGGAAGTGATGAGTGATGGTGGAGAGAGGGATCTGCTAGAGGTCTCTATCTATATGAGAATCCAAGGATTCCCTGACTAGAGCCCCAGATGATAGGTTGGCTTTGTAATGATCAAAAAGGCCATCATTAAAATGTGCCAGTTTCTTGCCCTTATCCAGCTTTTGTGGTTCTTACTTGATCTGACAAGGGTAGACTTAAAATGATTGAGGGAAGTGAAGTAGGGTCTAGGAGAGGAGGGTATCTAGGCCTAAGGAGAAAATATTTGATGAAGTCCTTTATGGTGGCTTTTTTTTTTTTAAGGTCTTTTACTTGCTTGCTGCTCTTACTGAGTCTAAGTCTACTCACTGCAGGCTATTGTATACTTTTATTTTAAGGTATATATTTTACCCTAACTTAACGATTCATGTGCACATGTACCCTATCCCTTGGGCTCTGGTTCTATAGGTTCTATAGCTTTGTTAGGAAGCCATTTGAAATGGAACCAGAGTGTCCCATGAATTAGGAAAGGTCTCACCAGAGTATTGGAGCTGGAGGGTTGGCATCTCTGGATACAGTCTGAAGTGAAATGCGGCAAAGTGGCATTGGTTGCATTGATTTGGTTGAGGTTAGCAAATGCAGTATCAAATGGTAGGGGTCAAGAGAAGCATGAAGAAATACAAGCAAAGCCCCAGACATTCCTGGACTGGGAGAAAAATGGATTTTAAAGAGAATGAGGCAGGTTCCTTTCTGAGTTTAAGAAGATGACAGGTAATTATTATTATATAACCAAGTTATTTGGGATCTTGGTTTACTCTGAAAATCCCATGGCTAGGATTTACTGTACAATACAAGACCTCACCATGATTTATGTCATTTAATGCTATTTACAAATAACTATATATTTTAAATATAACTATATAACCATATATGTATATATATATTATTGATTTAATAATGATCAACAAGACCATAGGATAAGAGGGGTATAATTACACACAATTCCTACCACCAGAGTTCTGTATCCCATCCTCTCCATTGGAAGCTTTGCTATTTTTTATCCCTTTGGGAGCATGGACCCAGGATCATTATGGGGTGCAAAAAGTGGAAGGTCTGGTTTCTGTAATTGCTTCTCCACCATACATGCTTGTTGGCAGGTCAACTTCAAAATTTAATGAGTGGATACTATTCCATTATGTAACTTTATTTTTAAACAAATTTCCATTGATGGATGATTAGGTTATTTACAATATCTTTTTGTAAACATACTTTATCTTCTTGCACTAATCTCTAGAGGATGAATTGCTATTCTAAAACCAGTGTACATTTTAAAACTTTGCAAATAGCTCTTCTGAAAGGTGGTGTTACAGTCTATAAAAAAAAAATTTATTTTAGGAGGGCGGTAGTACAGCGGGCTAAGTGCACGTTTTGTGAAGCGTAAGGACTGGCGCAAGGATCCCGGTTCGAGCCCCCGGTTCCCCACCTGCAGGGGAGTCATCTCATAGGCAGTGAAGCAGGTCTGCAGATACCTATCTTTCTGTCCCCTTCTTTGTTTTCCCCTCCTCTCTCCACTTCTCTCTATCCTATCTAACAATGACACCATCAATAACAACAACGATAACTACAACAACAATAAAAAAACAAGGGCAACCAAAGGGAAAAATAAATAAGTATAAAAAATCAATCAACCAACCAACCAACCAACCAAACAAACAAAAAACCCCATTCATTTCTTTCAGAAATTTGCTAATCATATGCTTAAAAGCACTGACTTTTATTGGGATTTCCTTTATTATAAGGGAATATATTAAAATGTTTTTTGAACACAAACACACCTTTGCTTTTAACATTATTCAGCTGTTTTTCTGCTGGGCAGTTTAGTCTGTCTCAGTGGTTTGAAAGACATAGAAAAAGAAAAACAAACAACAACAAAAGAGACATAGATCAGAAACAACACTGGCCATATTTTCCAACCTTCTTTCAGTATTTTGTCATATACCCTTATATATATATATAATTTGTTTTTTATTTTTAGAAGGGCTTCCCTCCTCCAAAATCATAAAAATATTCACCAGGGCCAGTAAGATAGTTTACCTGAATAACACACTCAGTTTGTCATGCCTGTGACCCTGGTCCCACCTGGCTCCCACTGCACTAGCATCTCTACCTCCCTCCCTTTCTTTTTTTTTCTATTATTGGGGAATTAATGTTTTACATTCAACAGTAAGTACAATAGTTTGTACATGCATAATATTCCCCAGTTTCCCATGTAACAATACAACCCCCACTAGGTCCTCTGAATCCCTCTTGGACCTGTATTCTCCCCACCCACCCACCCCAGAGTCTTTTACTTTGGTGCAACATGCCAATTCCATTTCAGGTTCTACTTCTGTTTTCTTTTCTGATCTTGTTTTTCAACTTCTGCCTGAGAGTGAGACCATCCCATATTCATCCTTCTGTTTCTGACTTATTTCACTGAACATGAATTTTTCAAGGTCCATCCAAGATGGGCTGAAAACGGTGAAGTCACCATTTTTTACAGCTGAGTAGTATTCCATTGTGTATATATACCACAACTTGCTCAGCCACTCACCTTTTGTTGGACACCTGGGTTGCTTCCAGGTTTTGGCTGTTACAAATTGTGCTGCCAAGAACATATGTGTACACAGATCTTTTTGGATGGATATGTTGAGTTCCTTAGGATATATCCCCAGGAGAGGAATTGCAGGATCATAAGGTAGGTCAATTTCTAGCCTTCTGAGAGTTCTCCAGACTGTTCTCCACAGAGGTTGGACCAATTTACATTCCCACCAGCAGTGTAGGAGGGTTCTTTTGACCCCACACCTCTCCAGCATTTGCTGCTGTTACCTTTTCTGATGTATGACATTCTCACAGGAGTGAAGTGGTATCTCGTTGTCTTTATTTGCATTTCTCTGACAATCAGAGACTTGGAGCATTTTTTCATGTGTTTCTCAGCCTTTTGGATTTCTTCTGTGGTGAATATTCTGTCCATGTCCTCCCCCCATATTTGGATGGGGTTATTTGTTGCCTTGTTGTTGAGTTTGGCAAGCTCTTTATATATGTTGCTTATTAAACTCTTGTCGATTGTATGGCATATAAAGATCTCCCATTCTGTGAGGGAGATCTCTTGGTTTGGGTAGTGGTTTCTTTTGCTGTGAAGAAGCTTTTTAATTTAGTGTAGTCCCATAGGTTTATACTTGCCTTAGCCTTCTTTGTAATGGGATTTGTTTCATTGAAGATGTCTTTAAAATTTATGCGGAAAAGAGTTCTGCCAATATTTTGTTCTAAGTATCTGATAGTTTGTGGTCTAACATCCAAGTCATTGATCCACTTGGAATTTACTTTTGTATTTGGTGAAATACAGTGGTTCAGTTTCATTGTTCTGCATGTTTCAACCCATTGTTTCCAGCACCATTTGTTGAAGAGACTCTGCTTTCCCATTGAATAGTCTGAGCCCCTTTGCCAAAGATTAGATGTCCATAGGTGTGGGGGCTCACTTCTGGGCTGTCAATTCTATTCCACTGGTCAGTGTGTCGATTCATGTTCCAGTACCAAGCAGTTTTGATGACACTGGCCCTATAATACAATTTGAGATCTGGGAGTGTGATGCCTCCAGTTCTGTTCTTTTTTTTCAAGATTGTTTTGGCAATTCTAGGTCTTTTCTGGTTCCAGATAAACATTTGTAGCATTTGTTCTGTTCTCTTAAAAAATGTGCTTGGGTTCTTGATGGGGATAGCATTAAATTTGTAGATGACTCTGGCTACATACGTTCATTTTGATTATGTTAATTCTTCCAACCCATGAACATGAAATATCTTTCCACTTCTTTGTGTCTTTTTCAATTTCCTTGAGTAGTGACTCATAATTTTCAGTATACAAGTCTTTCACTTCTTTGGTTAGGTTTACTCCTAGATATTTTATTGTTTTAGTTGCTATAGTAAAAGGAATTGATTTCTGGATTTGAATTTCTTCTAGCTTAGTGTTTGCATAGAGGAATGCCACTGACTTTTGAATGTTAATTTTGTAGCCAGACACCTTACTGTATTGCCTGATGATTTCTAAAAGCTTCTTGCTGGATTCCTTAGGTTTTTCTGTGTATACTATCATGTCATCTCATATAGGGAGAGTTTGACTTCTTCTCTTCCAATCTGTATCCCTTTAATTCCTTTCTCCTGCCTGATTGCTATGGCAAGAACTTTCAACACTATGTTGAATAGTAATGGTGATAGTGGGCAGCCCTGTCTAGTACCTGATCTGAGTGGAAATGTTTCCAGTTTTTACCATTGAGTATGATGTTGGCTGTAGGTCAACATCATACTCAATATAGACTCCACTATCTTCAGGAATTTTCCATCTATTCCCATTTTTTGTAGTGTTTTGATCATAAAGGGATGTTGTATTTTGTCAAAGGCTTTCTCTGCATCTATTGATATGACCATGTGGTTTTTGGTCTTGCTTTTGTTGATGTGGTGGATCACATTGATTGATTTACGTGTATTAAACCAACCTTGCATGCCTGGGATAAACCTCACTTGGTCATGATGAACAATCTTTTTAATATACTGCTGTAACTGGTTGGCTAGAATTTTGTTCAGAATTTTAGCATCTATGTTCATCAGAGATATTGGTATGTAATTTTCTTTTTTGGTTGTGTCCCTGTCTGCTTTTGGTATCAGAGTGATGTTGGCTTCATAGAAGTTGGCAGGGAGTATTCCAGTGTCTTCAATCTTCTGGAAGACTTTTGAAAGTAGAGGTTTAAGTTCTTCTTTGAAGGTTTTGTAGAATTCATTTGTAAAACCATCTGGTCCAGGACTTTTATTCTTGATAAGATGTGTGATAACTGTTTCAATTTCATTAGCTGTGATGGCCCTGTTCATATTATCTAGTTCCTCTTTATTTAATTTTGGAAGTTGGTAGGTATCTAAGGAAATCGTCCATTTCTTCCAGGTTCTCTAGCTAGGTGGCATATAGTTGTTCATAGAAGCCTTGCATGCTATGTTGAATTTCTGCTGTGTCTGTTGTGATATCTCCTCTTTCATTTATGATCCGATTTATTTGGGTCTTCTCCCTTTTTTGTTTTGTGAGTCTGGCTAAAGGTTTCGATTTTGTTCACTCTTTTGAATAACCAACATTTACTTTTGTTGATCTTTTGTATGGTGTTCTTATTTTCAATGCTATTTCTTTCTGCCCTAACTTTAGTGATTTCTGTCCTTCTGGTTGCTTTAGGTTTCCTTTGTTCTTCTTCTAGGTCTTTAAGATGTGCAATCAGGCTGTTTATTTGTGCTTTTTCTTGTTTCCTAATGTGTGCTTGTATAGCTATGAACTTCCCTTTCAGTACTGCCTTAGTTGTGTCCCCAATATTTTGATAGCTTGTGTCTTCATTTTTATTGAACTCTTGAAACATTTTTATTCTTACTTTATTTCCTCTTTGACCCAGTAGTTGTTGTTAAATAGTGTACTGTTGAGCTTCCACATTTTGAGACTATTACTAATCTTTTGTTGATTGTTAAGTGTTAGTTTAGTTCCACTGTGGTCTGAGAAGATGCTTGGGATGATTTCAATGCTCTTGAATTTGCTGATGTTGTCTTTGTGGCCTAACATATGGTCTTTCCTTGAGAATGAACCATGTGGATTTGAGTAAAATGTGTATTCCAGTTTCTTGGGATGAATGACTGAAATGTCCAAAAGTTCTAGTTTATCTCTTCATTTAGCTCCCTTTTGTCTTTATTGATTTTCTGCCTGGATGATCTGTCAAGTTGAGAGAGTGGGGTGTTGAAGTCTCCTATTATAATTGTGTTGCTGTTAATATATTGCTGTAGCTCTTTCAGTAGACGTTTGATGTATTTAGATGGCTTCTCATTGGGTGCATAGATGTTAATAATTGTTAAGTCCTCTTGATTGACTGATCCTCTGAGCATTAAGTAGTGTCCATTCCCATCTTTTTTAATCTTATCTATTTTATATTTTAAAGTCTATCATGTCAGATATGAGAATAGCTGTTCCTCTCCTTTTTTGTGGGCCATTGGCTTGTATGATAGTTTTCCATCCTTTCACTTTAAGTCTGTGTTTGTCTTGTTGAGTTAGGTGGGTTTCCTGTAGACAGCATATTGTTGGGTTGTATTTTCTGATCCATCTTCCTACTTTGTGTCTTTTAATAGGTGAATCCATTGACATTTATTGTTATCAAAGATTGAAGATATTTTAACACCATTCTTGTAGAGTTTTAGAATGTTCTGATATATGTCCTGTTTATGATGGTCTGACTGCAGAAGACCTTTCAGAACTTCTTTCAGGGCAGGCTAGGTAATAGTTGATTCCTTCAACTATTGCTTGTCTGAGAAGGTTTTTATGCCTCCTTCTAGTCTGAATGATAGTCTAGCAGGATACAGTAGTCTTGGTTAAAAGCCTTTCTCATTGAGCACTCGATAGATATCTTGCCATTCTCTTCTGGCCTGTAGTGTTTGTGTGGAGAAATCTGCTGCTAATCTTATGGGTTCTCCTCTGTAGGTGACTCTTTGTTTTTCTCTTGCAGCCTTCAGGATCCTTTCTTTATCCTTATTCCTTTCCATTCTAAATATGATTTGTCTTGGTGTCTTTAAGTCTGGGTTAATTCTGTTTGGGACCCTCTGGCCTTCTTGAACCTTTATGTCTTTGATGTTGTCTAGACTAGAGAAGTTCTCAGCTATTATGTCCTGAAGAATGCTTTCTTCCCCTCCCTCTCTTTCTTCCTCTGGTAAGCCAATAATGCGTATATTATTTCTTTTGAAGTCATCCCATAGGTCTCTGTTGTTGTTTTCAGCATCTCAATCTCTTTTTGAGATCTATTACTTCTTTTTTAGTTGTCTCCAACAACTAAAAAAATTCATCCTCGATTTTGCTAATTCTGTCTTCAGCCTCATTGATTCTATTCTCTCTGCCCTCTACTGTTTTCTGGAGTTCATCTATTTTGTTACCCTGTTCTGATACTGTTTTAGCTTGTTCAACTAGTTGTGTTCTTAGCTCAGCTATTTCAGCTTTCAGCTCTCTAATAACCTTGAGATAGTTATTGTTTTCTTCCAGAGTCTCATTTGTTGTTCCTATATTTCTGATTACAATTCTTTCAAACTCTTTACTCACTCCTGTGATTATTTCCTTAGCTAATGTTTGGATGTTGAACTCGTTGTTTTGTGCTTCACCCTTTGGGGGACTTTCAGCTGGACTCTTGTCCTGGTTCATTTCTCCAATATTTCTTCTTGTTGGTTTACCCATTTTATATATTATGTTATGAGTTCCCTCTCTTAGTACTTTTCAAATTACTGATCACTATTGCCAGGATTGACTTTTGTCTAAGTAAGGTAATTAAAGGTTTCACAGTGGTGGAAGTTAACAGTTGTTTCAATAGTATTTTAATCCCTGAGTTGGAGCTCAGTGATTTAAAAGCCTCTTTTTTTTTTTTTTTTTTTTTTCTTTTCTGTAGGCTATGGGAGCTTGAGGGCTTCTAAACTATAAGTAGGCTTCTTAGCTTAATCACTGACTCCTGACCAAGAGATAAGGCTGGGTGTGGCAGACATAGTCCAGTGGTTATGCAAAGAGACTTTCACAGCCCCATAGCTATGCCACAGAGGTATAGGTCTTCTCTTCAGTTTCCTTGTTAGATTCTGTCCCCTGATGTCTCTCCCTGCCGCTGCTCCAGATTCTGAGGGCAGTAGCAGTGGAGACTCAGAGTTGCACTTGGTGAGTCTCTGGGGAGTCCTCTCCTCCCTTCAGCTGTCCCCTTGTTGGTGGAACAGACCGGAGGTGTTGTCTCAACTGATAAACCGCTGGACTGTTACCAGCCACTTAGTCTCTCCCTAGACTCCTCTCTATCACCAGCCATGTGTGTTTTCACTCACCGGTGATTTGTTGGGTTCCTGTAGTTGTTCTAGTCCTGTCTTGTTTTGGTCCCAGGTGGTCTCCTTTGGTATTCCTAGTTGATCTGGGAGAGGAGAGGAGAGGAGAGGAGAGGAGAGAAACAGATCTGCTGCTGCTCGTAGCCCCGCCTCCGGAAGTCCCCTCCCTCCCTTTCTATTGAAAATAGTTGTATTAGAGCAATAAGGGTCTGGTGACAATAACAATGAAACATGTAAATATATACATTTGATGTTTACTTTTCTGATTGTTTTCTGTCATAAGATAAGGATTTGGTTTTATATTTTAAATGAGTAGACTTCACTCTCTAGTTGGGAAGGTTTGAGAAACTTGTGAAGAAAGCTGACATGTTCTGTTTTGTATGCTATTGATTTTTGACTAGCACGCTGCTTTGCAGATTAAATGTACTGTCCAAATGTTAATTGAATTTTTCTTGAATTGTTGAATCACCAAGTCTTAAAAATATTCTCCATCTTCCCAATTCAGGTTTCAATGTGGAGACGGTAGAATATAAAAATATCAGCTTCACAGTCTGGGATGTTGGTGGCCAAGACAAAATCAGACCTTTGTGGCGACATTATTTCCAGAACACCCAAGGTAAAGATTACCTGTAGCACTACCTTACCACTCTTGAAGCTTTCTTCCTGCAAGTGGGGACTGGGGACTTGAACCCAGGTCCTTGCACATTGTAACATGTGCACTAAACATGTGTGCCACCACCAGCTCCAGTAAACTATTTTAAATGTATTTAAGATATTTGAAAATCATGCCTCGAGAGAAAAATGAAATGAGTAGTATCTTTTTAACACTAAGAGTATTCATTTGTTCAGATACATTGTGGTCATACCTTCCTTCTATCTTTTACTTCCTGAGATTTTTTTCTGATGCTTTAGGGTATGGCATAGAATTCTACCAAATACTAGACTAAAGCAGCTAAACGGTATAAGACTTGCTCATTTTAGATAGAAGCAGCAAGTTGGTGTGTTCTCAGCCCATCCTCAGTTCTGATAAGTTGCCTGCCACCTTGGTGGTTCCCACCATCCTCTCAAGTTGCAGAATTTGTTAGAATGACTCACAGGATTCAGGAAAGCATAATTTTATTGTAGCAAGAGGGAAGCAGTAATGCCTAGGGTAAGACCTAGAAGATACCAAACACAGAGCTTCCATTGTTTTCTCCATGACATTATCTTTCTGGCTCATAGATGTGTGACGTATGCAGAATATTGCCAGCAGAGGAAGCTTGCCTTAACTTCAGTGTACATTTTTTCCCCCTATGTTAAAATGAGTGATTGAAATTTAGCCTGAACACATGTCTTGAATGTATGACATTCTGGGCTTAATTTTTGTCATCTATTCCCCTCTCAAAAAAAAAAAAAAAAAAGGAAAAAGAGATATGAACCATGTCTAATCTTTTTCATGTGTATTGTTACTGTTAATCCAGTGAAGTACTGTGATACTTATATTAAGAAAAAAGACTGGCTACTTGAGTGTACAACTGGCTTCCAGACTCTGGAGATAATAATTCCTTTCATATTTCTTATTTTCAGTGAAACTACACACATAAGTAGGGAATAGCTATAAGGACCTAAAAACAACTGCCCCCCAAAATATTTTTTATTTATTGGACAGAGACAGATTGAAAGGAAAGGTCAGGAGATAGAGAGGGAGAGAGATAAGAGGGACACCTGCAGTACTGCTTCACCACTCATGAAGTTTTTCTTCTTCAGGGCCTTCACTCAGGTCCTTGCACTTGGTAACAAATGCATTCAACCAGATGCGCTACCTTCCAGCCCCACAACTGCCCTTTCATGTTCAGATTGCTAACATACCTGTAATTTATTTTCAGGTCTGATTTTTGTGGTTGACAGTAATGATAGAGAGCGGGTCAATGAAGCTCGGGAAGAACTAACCAGAATGCTAGCAGAAGATGAACTCAGAGATGCAGTTTTATTGGTGTTTGTAAATAAACAGGTATGTTTTAAACTTTTTGAATCCTGGGACTAAAATTTCCTGCCTGATGTCTCATTAAAAATATAGATATTTAAATTAGATATCTTCCTTCCTCTCTGTATTAGTACTTTAACCTCTTAGCATTTGATATATATATATATATATATATATATATATATATATATATATATTTAATATATGTAATTAAAGTGACATTTAAGTTTCTTTTTTAAAAAAAAGATTTATTTATTAATGAGAAAGAGTTAGAGAGCGTGCATCACTTTGGTATATACACTACCTGGGATCAAACTCAGGTCCTCAAGCATGCAAGTCCTGTGTTCTGTCCCAATCCTATCTTCTCTATCCCCCTATACTTTATTTTAATTTTTTTTTTGCTCAACAACAAAAATGTGTCTACTACATTTCAGGCATTGTTTTAGGTATTGGCAGTATAGCAGTGAGGAAGACTGGCAAAAATCCTGTGTTTAACTATTGTATTTACTGGCAACTGTAAGACATTAATCCTCCAATAAAGGAAAAAAAAAAGTTAAAAAAAATCCTGTGTTTGTGGAGTTGACAAATTAATAGGAAGAGAATTAGTCAGTATATAATATATAATGTGTATGGTGGGTGTATTTTGGAGGAAGATAAAGCTGCGGAAGGGGATGGGGGCACATGTTGGACATAGGGAAGGGCCAGAGTGTCTCTCTGATAAGATGACACCTAAGCAGTGACTTCCTGAAGCTTAGGAGGAAGGAATCCAGTGGCGAGGCAGCTAATGCAGCTGGAATGGGGTTGGGGGTTGAGGGCAAAAAGGAGAGGAAGAGATCAGATTATCTAGAGCTTATCCAAAAAAAAAAAAAAAATTCTACATAAACGTAACATTAAGCAGTAAAAGATAGTCAGAAGATCAAGTGCAGAATCACCTCATCTTAGGACTGAGCTAACTGTGAAAGACAAGGTAAAGTTATATGGAATGTGCATAGTTGCTTCTTGAGGTGTTTCCTTCTTCTCTCTCCTCCATGAATATATTTGACAGTGTTGCATCTGTTTATTTACTTTAGCTTTAATCAAAAACATTTTTCTTGTGTATTCCAACTCTGTAAATGTGATTTTTAAATGGTGTATGGGTGATCATTTACTCAGCTATTACCCTTCTGTTAGTTTTTTTAAAAACTTCTGTTAGGTTTTTTCAAACCTACACTATCTCCCTGACCCTGAATCTATTTTGATGCTAAAGCAAATAGTGTCTGTATGTGGGAGGCAGGGAGGGAAGGAGAGAGAGAGAGAGAGAGAGAGAGAGAGAGAATGAGGTTTGGAGGCTGTGCATCTGAAAGGCTAGGGTTGTCATCAATTGAGATATGACTGGGCTGGACCAGGTTTTGGAAGTAAAATTACAGTATTTCATAATACTGCTGACTTGAATAATCTTCTCTTTCCAGGATCTTCCCAATGCTATGAATGCAGCAGAGATAACAGACAAGCTTGGCTTACATTCCCTCCGCCAGAGAAACTGGTACATACAGGCTACTTGTGCCACCAGTGGAGATGGGCTTTATGAAGGCCTGGACTGGCTCTCTAACCAGCTCAAAAACCAGAAATGATCAGATCTTTCCAGCTCTTCATTTCCTGTGCATCGTGGCAAAATCAGCTGCCTCTTCTGTGTGCATGTGTGTGTGTGAGGAGCCAAGTGTGGCTTAAAGTGGGAGCAGCTTTCTCACGTTGTGCCTTACACATGCTATAAGAAAAAACCAGTCTTACATTTTTTTTTAAAAGTGTTACGTTTTAAATGCTACCTTCCATTTCCGTCATTTTGATGATCTTGGCATTTGATGGTGCATGGTAGCCATAGTGCTGTTTATGGTGGAAAGGAAGATTGTTGACATGTGAACTGAGTTCATTTGTTCAGCCCTGGGTCTGTCCGTTGCATACTTGAGGTCCTGTTAGACTTTGGTGTCTTTTTTTTTTTTTTAAAAAAAAAGGAACTGTCATTCTCATCATTACCAGAGCTAGCAGCTTACTTTTTAGTGCTTTAAAGGAAAAGGTCCTAAAGAGAGAAGGTACTTGTTTACCTACTGTAGGCTCAGTTCATACTTGAGCTTTTCCTTTTTCAGCCCAGACTTTCTGGTTTAATGTGATTTGTTTTAAAATTAATCAGTGATCGATTTCATTAGAGTATCAAAACTCTGTAACACTAGAAAATTATCCAGTCCTACCCTAATGCTAGTTCCATCCCTAACTTGGCTCTTTATTTGCCAGATGGAGACCATTTGGGGTAGTGACTCTGCCCCTGGGTCAGGCAAAGGAAGTGAAGTAACAGTCCTGTCCCTGTCCTTGCATCATTACCTCAGGTTTTAGGCTCCTGAGACTGCTGCTTCCACTACTCTGCTCTGTGCTGAATGTTATATGTTATATGCTTGAAGCAGGAGGTTCACTCCTGGGATAGAATCATCACTGTGTTATCTTAGACCAATGTTGAATTTTGGTTACTTTCTGTTCCCAAAACCACATATCTATGAGTTCTGTGAGAGTTTATAGAAGAATCAAGGTTAATTTGGGGACAGATTTTCTGGCAACTCCTGGTATTGCCCCCAAGTTGGTGCTAAATTTGTTATGAAAAATGTCTAGTCTAGATAATTTCCATGGCACTGACTCTCTCTTCTGAATGGCAATAATGTCTTACATGGAAACATGCTTTATGCTGTCCTCAAACTACTAATAAAAAGGAGTCAAGAACTCTTTTGCACAGACAACAGTTGGCCAAATTTATTTCTAAGTGCTTCCACTACATTGCTTTTTAAATATTCCGTTTTCAAAAAACTAATGAGGAATTTTAATATAAATAAGCCTTGCTCATTGAGAACAATGAAGGTAATCTTACTAGGAAAAAAATTTCTTACCATGATAAAATAAATATGGGACATAATATATTGATTTGATATATTGACTTTAAAAAATGTTCACTGCAATACTGGCAACTAAGCCCGGATTTGATTTCTAACCGTGGGGTAATTCCCTTGAGAAATATTTAGATTGTAAACCTCCAGTTGACAGGAATTGTGTCTTATACTTTTGTATTTATACTTAATGCAATGTACCCAGTACAGTGCTAGGTCTCATTAAACTTGTTGGTTGGTTGGACAATAAAAGAATTTGCTTTAAGAAGGAAGAGAGGGCAGCACTATGTGTTTGAATATCCTGAATTCCTTTAAAATCACTTTTCCTCCTCCACTTTGGCAGCTGTTTTATTGAAAACCTTCAGGGTACTTGTATGAAAGACATCTACAGGGGTATTGTCTCAAGTTTTAGCAGCACTCACAGATACTTTTCATGTTACTTTAACTACAGTCTGATTCTCGAGCTGATGATCTGGGGTAGGTAGGAGCACTTCAGTACAGCAATTTTGCAAAGACTTGGGTTCCTGAAAGCCATGTTCATATCTCATTTATGTCCCTTATGGGCTGCTGGCTTCACACCAGTTACTCCTGAATTATATTGACTAGTTACTCCTCTGTATTGAGAGCTTCATAATGCACAATTGGTAAATAGGTACTCTTCTGACATCATGGGGATTGTGAGGGTTGTCTCTGACCTTTTTTTTTTTCCTTTTTTTTTAAAAATTTACTATTGTTTTTATTTATTGGATAGAGACAGACAGAAATCAAGAGGGAGGGGGTGATAGAGAGGGAGAGAGACAGAGAGACACCTGCAGCCCTGCTTTACCACTTGTAAAGCTTTCCCCCTGCAGGTGGTGGCTGAGGGCTTGAACCTGGGTCCTTGCACATTGTAATACACGCGCTCAACCAGGTGCGCCACCACCCGGCCCCTGTCTCCGACCTTTCTATGTTGCTTTCTGTGGTGTTTCCCTGGAAATATCATCATGCCCAAATGTAAATAGCAGGGCTGGCTATAAACTGGTCAGCATAGTAGAAGTGATGGAGGGTGGGAGCCATATTTAATCCCTCCGCTGCTCTGTTCACCTTCTAATCATGCTGAATACTCTACCCTTTTCTAACCTTGGTAAGTGTTCATAAGACTAACTGGGATGCTAGTTTTAAAATGCACAATGCAGGGTGACCAAATAGTTCTCTTGGATAATGAATTGTGTTGCCATATGCATGGACCAAGTTCAAGCCTGGTCTCCACCACATTAAAGGAATCTTTGGTGCTATGATTTTTTTCTCTATCTCCATCTAAGGGAAAAGAAAACAAACGAAAACCAAAACTATATCCTCAAATAGTTCTTTTTTAAAAATTTTTTTATTTATAAAAAGGAAATATTGACAAAACCATAGGATAAGAGGGATACAACTTTGCACAATTCCCACCACCAGAACTCTGTATCCCATCCCCTTCCCCTGATAGCTTTCCTATTCTTTAACCCTCTGGGAGTATGGATCGAAGATCATTGTGGGATGCAGAAGGTTGAAGGTCTGGCTTCTGTAATTGCTTCCCCGCTGGACATGGGCGTTGACAGGTCGATCCATACTCCCATCCTGTCTCTTTCCCTAGTGGGGTAGGGCTCTGGGGAAGTGGAGCTCCAAGACACATTGGTGGGGTTGTCTGTCTAGGGAAGTCTGGTCGGCATCCTGCTAGCATCTGGAACCTGGTGGTTGACAAGAGAGTTAACATACAAAGCCAGACAAATTGTTGACCAATCATGGACTAAAGGCTGGAATAGTCCAGATGAAGAATTGGTGGAGGGGGGGGGGTCCTCCATTTTGTAGATAGCTGGTAGACATATTTTAGTTAAATTCCAAAGGGCCTGTGGCTAGACTTTTTTTTTTTTCCTTTTTGCCCCTGAGCCTGAATTCTGATATGCCAGTGGATCCAAGTTATTGTCTGGGGAGATGATGTCATGTCTGGGAAAAGGACCAGAAAGCTGGATCAGGGAAGAGAGTAGCTCCCTAATATCGGAAAGGGGTATAAATATTGTTGACTGTAAACCCCATTGATTTGATGTGATCTGGGGCCCATAATTAGCTTAGGAGCCTGTGTGATCTCTGCATCCCTGTAGATCTGAGCTCACATTCTGTGGTCATGTTCCAAGCTGCCCCAGTATCAGGACCTATCTGCCTCAGGTATAGCATAGAGTATGTTGTCCATCCTCTCCGGAGGATGGAACATTCTCTACCATTGTTGATCCAAGTTGAGGGCAAGGTCCTGTGGGGGCCCACAAAGGGGTCTATTGTGTTGTTCCTGATAGAAATGACCAGTAACAATGAAGAGAGAGATTTATTTGAGGTCTAGGCCCATCAAGTCTGTTTGGGAATCTCAGGACTCCCAGATTAGGGACCCAGCTGATGGAATGGCCTGATAGTGACTAAAGAGTCATCATTAAAGTATACCAGTCTCTTGCCCTTACTCAGCTTTTGCATTCCTTGCTTTGATAAGGTTACCTTTGGATTGAGTGAGAGAACTATAACAGGAAGTAGGTGAGGAGGGTATCTAAATCTAAGTGGACACTAATTATGAACTTTATACTGACTCACTACAGACTATTGTGTATTTTTGCTTTCAGGTATATATTTTGCTCTAATGCATGGATACATGTGAACCTTTGCTCTTAACGGGACCTGGTCTTTATCTAGGTTTTGGGACTTTGTTAGGAAGTGAACCTCCTGGAATAGAATTAGAGAATACCATGAAAGGAAAGGTCTCACCCAAGTGATGAGGCTGAAGGGTTGGCATTCCATGCCTGACGTCTCTGTACACAGTCTGAAGTGAAGCATGCTGAGATGGTATTCATTGCATTGATTAGGTTGGAATCGGTGGATGCAATATTTGGTATGACTTGAGAGAAGTATGCAGGAATGTGTGCCCCACCCCAGAGGTTCCAGGATTGGGAGAAACATAGGCTCTATAGAGGAATGGGAGGTTCCTGTTGTCTTAGAGTTTAAGAAGACAATAGATAGTTATTGCAATAATCACATTGTTTGGCGATTGGGTTAACTTTGAAAAATCCCTGTTAGGATTTGCTGTATCATACACAGCACTCAAAGTTTTTCTTTTGTCTTCCAATCCTGTGGATTTCTAATGTATTCAGTTACGCAACCACCACTAACTTGTAGCTTTTATCCCCCTCAAAAGAAACTGGATCAGTGAGCAACCACTCTTTCCAGTAAGCTGGAAATCACAAGTCTACTTTCTGATTCTATGGATTTGCCTCTTCTGGACAAATGAAGAAGCCATGGAATTGGTGGTTATATTAGGAAGTGCTGGGGTACTATACAGCTTGGGTCTGAGTCACAGGTGAGTCAGAGCCCTGGGAAAAGACTGCTCCACAGTTGTCTACTGTTTAATTTATTATCTTGAGAGGGAAGGGGGAGCTCTAGTTCTCATAATACATTCTAATAAAGACAACTGGTACAAAGTAGGTTGTATGGTCACCCTAGAAGAGTTGTCACAGAAATAAATTATCATTTATGCTGGTGACTTTTTTCTTCTGAAAAATTTTATATTCTTTCACATTTTCTAGTAACAGCTTTATTAAGGTGTAATTCGCTTACCATGCAATTCACCTGTTAAAAATATACATTTTGGGACTGTATACTGCATTTAAATTTTTTTCTGTGAATACCTCTATACTGGGTCCTGCAGCAGGTGAAACCAAGTGTATCAGCACTTTACGAACTCTCAGTGTCCTATTAGTCATGAATATGTGAGCATGAACTCTGCAGGCCTTAAAAGTTTAGATACTCAAGGTGGGGGGGTGTTCCAGCTCTTTTTTAATTGGGGGATTAATGGTTTACAGTCAGCAATAAATACAATATATTGTACATAACATTTCCCAGTTTTCCACATAGCAATACAGTGCCCAATAAGTCTCTGCCATCTTGTTTCAGGACCTGAACCCTCACCCTGCCCCCCAGCCCAGAGTCTTTTATTTTGGTGCAAGTTCTGCATAGTGTTTTCTCTTCTGATCTTCTTTCTCAACTTCTGCCTGAGAGTGAGATCATCCTATATTCATCTTTCTGTTTCTGATTTATCTCACTTAACATCATTCCTTCAAGCTCTATCCAAGATGGAGTGAAAAAGGTAAAATCACCATTTTTAATATGTGAGAGTTATTCCACAACTTGCTCAGCTACTCATCTGTTGTTGGACACCTGGTTGCTTCCAGGTTTTGGCTAATAAAAATTGTGCTGCTATTAGTAGGTATACACAAACTTTTTGGATGGGTATGTTTGGTTCCTTAGGATGTATCCCCAGGAGAGAAATTGTGGGGTCAAAATTCGGTCCACTTCTGGCTTTGTGAGAGTTCTCCAGACTGCTCTCCGCAGAGGTTGGACCAATTTACATTCCCACCAGCAGTGCAAGAGGGAATGTCCCCCCTTTATACCCACAACCTCTCCAGCATTTGTTGCTGTAATCTTTTCTGGTGCATGGCATTCTCACAGGAGTAAAGTGAAGTCATCTAAATTTACATTTTTTCTGACAATGACTTAGATCACTTTTTCATATGTTTATTGGCCTTTTGGATCTCTTCTATGGTGAATATTCTGTTCATAACCTCTCCCCATTTTTGGATGGGATCATTTGTTTTCTTGTTGAGTTTGGTGAGCTCTTTATATATTTTGGTTATTAGCCTCTTGTCTCATGTATGCATTGTAAAGATCTCCCAGTCTGTGGGAGTTCTCTTTGGGTGGTGGTTTCTTTTGCTGTGCAGAATCTTTTTAATTTGATTAAAAAATTAGTCACATTGCTTTATTTTTGCTTTAGTCTTTTCATAATTGGATTCCTATAATTGAAGATGCCTTTAAAGTTTAGATGGAAAAGAGTTCTGCCAATATTTTTCTCTTAAGTATTTGATAGTTTCTGGTCTAACATATATAGTGGCTCAGTTTCATTCTTCTGCATGTTTCAACCCATTTTTTCTAACACCATTTGTTGAAGAGACTCTGCTTTCCCCATTTAATAGTCTTGGCACCTTTGTCAAAGATGAGATGTCCATAGGTGTGGGGGCTTACTTCTGGGCTCTCAGTTCTATTCCATTGGTCAGTGTGTCTATTCATGTTCCAGTACCAAGCAGTTTTGATGACAATGGCCCTATAATAGAATTTGAGATCTGGGAGTGTGATGCCTCCAGTTCTGTTCTTCTCGATTGTTTTGGCAATTTTAGGTCTTTTCTGGTTCCAGATAAACATCTGTAGTCTTTACTCTATTTTCCTAAAAAATGTGCTTGGGATCTTGATGGGGATAGCATTAAATTTATATGTGGCTCTGGGTAGTATATTAAATTTAGTGATGTTAATTCTTCCAACCCATGAGCATGGACTAGCTACTTCATTGTGTCTTTTTTGACTTCTTTGAATAGTGATGCATAATTTCACTTCATTTTTTGTACACTATACAAAAAAGTTTTTTAAAAGTATATTTAGCATTGTTCAACTATTACTGCAGTCAGTCTAGAACATTTTCATCACTCCAGAAATCCCACACCTTTTAGCAATCACTCCCCATTCATAAATCCCAGCTCTAGGTACCACTAACCATTGAACTGCCTGTAGATTTGCTGGAGATGCTTTTTAAAGTCTAAAACTTTCTTGTTTTGATTTTAGATCCTCTAATATGTGGCATAGGAACATCTTGAGGAGGATGCTGTGGCCACACACAAGCGTGGATGGAGTCTTGGACTAGGTACCTTCCTTGGTCAGTAAATAGCTTGCTGCTGCTCATTACCACTAGGTGGTGCAGTTGTGCTTTCCCACTGACTGGCTCAGTGTTGTGTGCTTGACCACATATGGGAGAGTTCAATTTCTTGCATGGACATCAAGAGTGACCCAGAAATTGGGCTATAATTGGGAATTATAGTCATGGGCATGCCTAAAAGGAAAGGGGAAATAGAGCACCAGACATGAATGAAATAATAATAAAGGGGCAGTAGTATACATATGTTTATACCACCATGAACCTTATTCTATTCTTTATTTAAGAGAGATACAATAGAACTTCTCCACCACCCATGGAACTCCCACACAGTGGTCCAAGGTGTTCCATGTGGTTCAGGCCCTCATGAACAAGTTGTATGCACTACCTGGTTAGCATCTGCCCTCCTTGCAGCAGTATTAATAGTCATAGCTATTTACTGAACAAACGGTATCATTCTAGGCACTTTACATACATCATCTCTAACCTTCATACCCAGAAAGTCACCTCTCTCTTTGCAGAAAGGAACCAAGGTTCTAGAAGATGAAGTAACATGCTGGAGGCTATTTGGCCATAACTGAAATGCTGGTCTGAAGCTCCAGGCAGGGCTCTTACTCTTCCAGCACACACAACTGCCTTGGGCTCTGTGCTAAAGATCAGACACTGTCATTGGCAGAAAGAGAGGGAAAGAAGCCCATTGGAAAATATGGGGAGTGTCAAGTGTCCAGAGACACAGGTGAGCATGTATAGAATCACACCAGCTCACACACGGAATAAATTGGTGGAGAGGGAAGGGCCAGGACACAGATGTATTTTAATTTTTTTAAAAAAAGTTCTTTCAATGAGAGATACAGAGAGAAAGATACAGAGTAAGAGAGATAGACCACATCACTGTTTAGCTCTAACTAATGGTGGTGCTGGGGATTGAACTTGGGACCTCAGAGTCTCCTCAGGCACAAAACTTTCTAAAAATATAAATATTTAAACCGGTTTTTGATCTATTTATTTATTGGATAGAGACAGCCAGAAATCGAGAGGAAAGGGGGTGATAGGAAGAGCTTCCCCCCTCCTGGTGGGGACTGGGGGCTTGAACCCAGGTCTTTACGCATTGCAACGTGTGCTTAACCAGGTGCACCACCACCTGGCCCCTTTTAAAAATATCTTTTATTATTTTCATTTTACTTATTGCAGATAGAGACAGAAGTCAAGAAGGAATAGGGAGGTAGAGAGAAAGAAACACCTGCAGCACTGCTTTGCCACATGTGAAGGCTCCCCACTGCATGTGGGAACTGTAATGTGCACACTCAACTAGGTATGCCACCACCTGGCCCCTGGCGTGAAATAATTTTGTATAAACATGCTGTAGCCCCAGCCCCAGAGATATGCTTTTAGGCCAGTAAAGAACCACAACAGGAAAACTGGATCTATCCTGGTTTCTTATAATATCCTTTGGGAAGTAAAATCATGTGCCAAAATTCACTTGTGGTGAAGGTTGCACAACTGTATGCATTTTACTAAGACCATCAAATTTTTTGCTAGGAATGGATGAATTACATGGTATAGTGGTGCTGCAGTCACTGAGAAAAGAGGGAGGAAAGTCCTTTAGAGTGGGAAGCCTGATGGATGACTGGCCAGTCTGAACATCAGTTATCACTGCCACAAAGCTCAGTCCCTCAGAAAACTATCTTCTAGTTTGGGATAACTCTAATCTTAGAAAGTTGAAATCTTCCACTTGTTCTTATCCTGCCATGCAGAATAAACCTCTTTTCTTTCTTTTTTTTTATTTTTTATTGTTGATGTCGTTGTTGTTGGATAGGACAGAGAGAAATGGAGTGAAGAGGAGAAGACAGAGAGGGGGAGAGAAAGACAGACACCTGCAGACCTGCTTCACCGCCCGTGAAGCGACTCCCCTACAGGTGGGGAGCCAGGGGCTCGAACCGGGATCCTTATGCCGGTACCCGCGCTTTGCGCCACCTGCGCTTAACCCGCTGCGCCACCGCCCGACTCCCGAATAAACCTCTTTTCTTTATCATGGATCATCTTTGAACACTTGAAGACATCCAGCACTCCTCAAGTCATTTTTATTCTTTACACAATCCCAGGGTTTTATTGATAAGTATTCTCCCACTGTCCTGGTAACTTTCTGCCACCCTTACTTTATTCTTTCAATAATCTGACTAAAACATGCATCCAGGGCAAGATGCCAGACCTTGGTTAGTAGTTTGGATCCTAGAGTTGAGGTTCTTTGTCTTCAAATCCTCACTGGATTACTGGCTTTGTGGCCATCATTAAAAATAATCAACCTCTCTGAGCCTTAATGTCTCCATCTGTGTTATATACACAATAATAACCTTTTTTTGTTGTTGTTGCCCTTGTTGTTTTATTGTTGTGGTTATTATTATTGGATAGGACAGAGAAAAATGGAAAGAGGAGGGGAGACAATGAGGGGTGGAGAAAGACAGATACCTGCAGACCTGCTTCACTGCCTGTGAAGTGACACCCCTGCAGGTGGGTTAAGTGCACTTGGCGCAAAGCTCAAGGACCAGCGTAAGGATCCCGGTTCAAGTCTCCAGCTCCCCACCTGCAGGGGGATTGCTTCACAAGCGGTGAAGCAAGTCTGCAGTTGTTGATCTTTCTCTCCCCCTCTCTGTCTTCCCCTCCTCTCTTGGTTTCTCTCTGTCCTATCCAACAAACACAGCTATAACAACAATAACAACCACAGTAAGGGCAACCACAGGGAAAAATAGCCTCCAGGAGCAGTGGATTTGTAGTGCTGGCACTGAGCCCCAGCGATAACCCTAGAGGCAAAATATATATAGCCTTCTCAATGTGCTGTCAACTCTGAGATAAAGAATTCTCCATGTTTTTGAAGTTTCTTCCTAGGGCCTAGTCTTGGGAAAGTGTTCAACAACTGCTTGTTGAGTTAATGAATGAAGTAAAAAGGCCTTTCTGATTGATTCTCTCATGACTGGGTAGTGTTGAGATGAGGACAGGAACAGTCTCATTTCCATTTCTTTGTCTACTCTCTACAGTGCATCCATTTTTAGGTGTATGGACAGGCACACAAAGGCTGCTCAGTATGTATTACTTGTTCATCTGCCTAAAGACTCCAGAACAGAGTAGCACCCATCTCAAATGATCACGTTTCTTGGTGGGCTGCCTCAACCCAAAGCAAACGTGGTAGGGTGAGCATGCAGTAGGCAAACCTGCTGACTAGTCAGGATTACCACTGAGAAAAGGGTCCATTAGAAAGCAGAAGAGCTTAAAGAACTATACGCTGCCAAGCTAGAGAATCTGGAAGAAATGGAAGCATTCCTAGAAACATATGCCCTTCTGAAACTGAACCAAGAAGAACTACAAAACCTAAATACACCAATCACAGACAAAGAAATTGAAACCGTTATTAAGAATCTCCACAACAACAAAAGTCCTGGACCAGATGGCTTCACAAACGAATTCTACAAAACTTTCAGGAAACAGTATCCATACTTCTTAAGCTTTTCCATAAGATTGAAGAAACAGGAATACTCCCTTCCACCTTCTATGAAGCCAACATCACCCTTGCTGGGCTGGCTTCGTGGGCGGGACACAGATGACCAGAGACTCATGGCTGAGGTGTATGCAGTATCTCTTTATTCATGTGGAACGCAGCGAAATCTAAGCCATCTAAACTAATCACAATCCTGTCCTTATATACTCGCCAAGTAGGGTGGAAACAGGATGTGACGTAGAGAGGGTGGTGCAAAAAGACAGTGGTGGAAATCAGGGTGACTACGAGAGGGGGTGGAGCAAAAAGACATCATGAACCAGTGGGGATTAAACCAATGTCCTGCAGGCAGGGCGGTGCTTAGTTAACAGTGGTTATGTAAATAGAATACAGTGTTAAGCAGGGGGGATTAAACCAATGAAACAGAAGGGTTTTTAGAAGCAGAATTAGAAGCATACCAATAACCCTGATCCAAAAGCAGATAGGAACACAACAAAAAAGGAAAACTACAGACCAGTATCTCTGATGAACATAGATGCCAAAATATTAAACAAGATCTTAGAAAACCAGATACAGCAGCATATCAAAAAAATTGTTCATCATGACCAAGTGGGACTCATCCCAGGAATGCAAGGCTAATTCAACATCTGTAAGTCAATGTCATTCACCACATCACCACATCAATAAAAGCAAACCCAAAAACCACATGATTATCTCAATAGATGCAGAAAAAGCCTTTGACAAAATTCAACACCCATTCATGCTCAAAACTACAAAAAAAGGGAATAGATGGGAAATTCCTCAAGATAGCGGAATCCATATAGAGCAAACCTACAGCAAACATCATACTCAATGGACAGAAGCTGAAAGCATTCCCCCTCAGATCGGGGACTACACAGGGCTGTCCACTGTCACCATTACTCTTCAACATAGTATTGGAAGTTCTTCCCATAGCAATCAGGCAAGAGAAAGAAATCAAAGGAATACAGATTGGAAGGGAAGAAGTCAAGCTCTCACTACTTGCAGATGATATGATAGTACACATAGAAAAACCTAAAGAATACAGCAGAAAACTACTGGAAGTTATTAGGCAATAGAGCAAGGTGTCAGGCTACAAAAATCAGTGGCATTTCTTTATGCAAACACTAAATCTGAAGAAGAAGACATCCAGAAATCACTCCCATTAACTGTTTCAGCAAAATCAATCAAATACCTAGGAATAAAGTTGACCAAAGAAGTGAAAGACTTACTAAAAACTAAAATATGAAAGACATACTAAAAACTATGAGTCACTACACAAGGAAATAGAAACTGATACCAAGAAATGGAAAGACATCCCATGCTCATGGATTGGAAGAATAAATATCATCAAAATGAATATTCTCCCCAGAGCCATATAGAAATTTAATGCAATACCCATCAAAGCTCCAGCAAGCTTCTTTAAGAGAATGGAACAAACACTACAGTCATTTATCTGAACCTGAAAACACCTAGAATTTCCAAAACCATCTTGAGGAAAAGAAACAGAAATGGAAGCATCACACTCCCGTATCTCAAACTATATTATAAAGCCATCATCATCAAGATAGCATAATACTGGAACAAAAATAGGCAAACAGACCAGTGGAACAGAATTGAAAGCCCATAAATAAATCCCCACACCTATGGACATCTAATCTTTGATAAGGGGCCCCAAAGCATTAAATGGAAGAAGGAGACTCTCTTCAATAAATGGTGCTGGGAAAACTGGGTTGAAACATTCAGAAGAATGAAATTGAACCACTTTATCTCGCCAGAAACAAAAATCAACAAAGAGACCCCTCAGAATGGGAGATCTTTATATGCCATACCTCAGACAAGAAACTAATCACCAAAATATATAAAGAGCTCAGCAAACTTAGCACCAAAAAAGCAAATGACTCCATCCAAAAATGGGCAGAGGATATGAACAAAACATTCACCTCAGAGGAGATCCAAAAGGCTTCTTCTTCTAGCGTTTGCCCTTCTTCCGTAGCCAGTCAACAGCATCAGGTTGAGCCTGATGTAAAGTTTCGAGACCTCCTTTGAATCTGGAGAGGTGGCAGTCGTTGACTATGTGGGTCATAGTCTGTCTGAAGCCGCAGGGGCAATTCGGGTCGTCTCTGGCTCCCCAGCGATGGAACATAGCGGCACACCGGCCATGGCCTGTTCGATAGCGATTGAGGAGGGCCCAATAATAACGTGCTAGGTCAAAGCCGGGTTGACGCTTGCAGGGGTCTGTGATGAGGTGTTTGTTCTTTACCTCAGCTGACTGCCAACTCTGTTTCCAAGAGACTGGAACAGAGAAGTTCAGTGAAGGTGTAGGGGACCAGATTGGGTGACGAGACATCAAGCGTTGAACAGGGTGGGCGAAGATATCCGCGTATATTGGCAGGTCCGGTCGAGCGTAGACGTGGGAAATGAACTTAGATGATGCCGCATCCTGACGAATATCTGGCGGGGTGATGTTGCTAAGAACTGGCAGCCATGGAACCAGGGTGGAACGGATGGTTCCAGAAATTATCCTCATGGAGGAATATAATTTGGAATCAACCAAGTGGACATGGGGGCTACGGAACCATACTGGGGCACAGTATTCTGTAGTGGAATAGCATAATGCCAGAGATGATGATCGTAGTGTGGAAGCGCTCGCGCCCCATGAGGAGCTGGCCAGTCTTGCAATGATGTTATTCCTCGCGCCCACCTTTGCTGCAGTTTTTATGAGATGTTTGTGAAATGACAGAGTGCGATCGAGAGTAACGCCAAGAGAGACTGGCTGGGCTTCATGCCGGATTCTCGTACCGCCAAGCTGCACATTAAGCTCACGTGAGGCCAAGGCATGGTGTAGATGGAAAACAGATGATACCGTTTTTGCAGTGCTAGGAATTAGTCGCCATTTTTTACAGTAATCAGATATCAGAGACATGTCTTTCGTGAGTGTTTCCTCGAGGATGTCAAACTTGGATGCCTGAGTTGCACAGCAGATGTCATCGGCGTAGATGAACTTCCTTGAAGAAGTTTCTGGGACGTCATTGATGTAAATATTAAATAGCGTAGGAGCCAGAACAGAGCCCTGGGGGAGGCCACTTGAGACAAGTCTCCATCTGCTAGACTTGTCACCCAGATGTACCCGGAATCTTCTGTTTTGGAGAAGAAACGATATAGTGTTGGCCACCCATGGAGGCAGGCATCTTGAGATCTTGACCAGGAGTCCATGGTGCCAGACCGTGTCATAGGCTGCTGTGAGATCAACAAAGACAGCACCCATCTTTAAATTCTTCTGGAATCCATTTTCAATGTAATTTCCCATGTGTGGTCATCCCACTTCCGGTTATCTTGTCCATCTCCAAAACTCTCTCCCTTTACACTGTCTGAACTGGAAGACGCTTTGAAGAGGGTTAAACCGGGAACAGCTGCTGGCTATGATAACATCACCCCAGAACTCATTCTTAACCTGGGCCCCGCGGCAAAGAAGTGGCTTGCTTCATTCCTGTCCCACATCTTGGAATCTGAGTCTATGCCCAAAGTTTGGCATCGTGCGAAGATCATAGCGGTTTTGAAACCAAAGAAAGACCCAACACTGGCTGCCAGCTATAGACCAATATCTCTCCTCTCCGTGTGTTACAAACTCCTTGAGAGGCTGCTTCTATCACGTATTTCTCATCTTACAGAGAAATCCCTATCACCCGCCCAGGCTGGTTTCCCAGGAAGATCTACTTGCGAACAAGCCCTGGCCCTCTCAACTTACATTGAAAATGGATTCCAAAAGGCTAACAAACATGAAAAACTGCTCCAGGTCACTGATTGTCAGAGAAATGCAAATAAAGACAACATTGAGATACTACCTCACTCCTTTAAGAATGGCATACATCATAAAGGACAGCAGCAACAAATGCTGGAGAGGCTGTGGGGACAGAGGAACCCTTTTGCATTGCTGGTGGGAATGTAAATTAGTCCAGCCTCTGTGGAGAGCAGTCTGGAGAACTCTCACAAGGCTAGACATAGACCTTCCATATGATCCAGTAATTCCTCTCCTGGGGTTATACCCCAAGGACTCCATAACACCTAACCAAAAAGAGGTGTTTACTCCTATGTTCATAGCAGCATAATTCATAATAGCTAAATCCTGGAAGCAACCCAGGTGCCCAACAACAGATGAGTGGCTTAGAAAGCTGTGGTATATATACACAATGAATACTATACAGCTATCAAGAACAATGAACCCACCTTCTCTGACCTATCTTGGAGAGAGCTAGAAGGAATTATGTTAAGTGAGCTAAGTCAGAAAGATAAAGATGAGTATGGGATGATCCCACTCATCAACAGAAGTTGAGAAAGAAGATCTGAAAGGGAAAATAAAGGCAGGTTCTGACTAAATTGAAAGTAGGGCACCAAAGTAAAAACCCTGTGGTGAGGGGGAGGGTGGACATGCGGCTTCCTGGGCCGGTGGGGGGTGGGGGTCGGTGGGTGGGATGGGACACAGTCTTTTGTTGGTGGGAATGGTGTTTATGTACACTCCTAGTAAAGTGTAGTCATATAAATCACTAGTTAATTAATATGAGAGGGGGAAATTAATTGTATGTCTTGAAGTTTTTAAAACATAGACTGAGTCTTCTTAATATATAGGCTGTGTATTTGATATGTGGACTCTCTCAAAAGCCTAGAACAAGTAGATCAGAGGCAACCAGTGGCACAGCTATTTACAAGATACTGGGTACTATACAGCAAACCCTAACAAAAGGACTTTTCCAAGTTAACCCAATTACCAAATAATGTGATGATAACATTAACTATTCATTGTCTTTTTGAACCCTAAGACAGCAGGAACCTCACATCTCCACTATAGAGCCTATATTTCCCCCAGTCCTGGAACCTTAGGATAGGGCCCACTTTCCCTCATGCCTCTCCCAATCCATATCAAATAATATTGCATCTGCCGATCGCAGCCTAATCAACGCAATGATTGCCACCTCAACATGCTTCAGTGCAGAGACTTCAGATGTGGAATGACAACCCTTCAGCTTCATTACTCGGGTGAGATCTTTCCTTTCATAATATTCTCTAATTCCATCCCAGGTGGATCACTTTCTAACAAATTCCCAAAACCTAGATATAGACCAGGTTCTGTGAGAGAGAGCATATGTTCACACGAATCCATAAACTAATGCAAAATATATACCTGAAAGCCGAAGTACACTTGAGTTTGCAGTGAGTACCCCGCTCCCCAACACTTCCTCTCCACTATTCCAGCCTTTAGGTCCATGATTGCTCTACAATTTGTTTGGCTTTGTATGTTAACTCTCTTTTCAGCCACCAGGTTCCAGATGCCATCAGGATGCCGGCCAGGCTTCCCTTGACTGAAGATCCCACCAATGTGTCCTAGAGCTCCGCTTCCCCACAGACCCACCCTACTAGGGAAAGAGAGAGGCAGACTGTGAGTATGGACCGACCAGTCAACGTCCATGTTCAGCGGGGAATTACAGAATTACAGAAGCCAGACCTTCCACTTTCTGCAACCCACAACGACCCTGGGTCCATGCTCCCAGAGGGATAGAGAATGGGAAAGCTGTCAGGGGAGGGGGTGGGATATGGAGATTGGGTGGTGGGAATTGTGTGGAGTTGTACCTCTACTACCCTATGGTTTTGTTAACTTTTCCTTTCTTAAATAAAAAATAAATTAAAAATAAAAGAAAGCAGGAGAGCTGCATTAACAGACAGGGAAGTGGCTCTGTGGGTAGAACATGCCTAACGCCCCAGATTCTGTCCCTACCGCCCTGTATGCTGGAGTGGTGCTCTGGTTCCTCTCATAAAATTCTTTGAAACAGTAGACACTCCTGCTCTGTGTAGGAGGAGAGGAAGTATTGGCTAGTTAGGCAGTTCTGCCTTCTAACTAGGCTTCCATCAGGATAAATTTGCAGTTAACTCAGATGTTATGGCAGTTGTCTTCTATTCTTAGATTAAACTCCTGGGAGATCTAAGTTGGGAGGAAAAAAGAAAATTGTCCCAGGAATAAATAAATTCACTGTAAACTACTTCTGAGTACCTACCTCTGTGTGTTGCTAATGGAAACTTACCATCAATGACACCTAAATATGAGCTAAAGAATTTGGATGGCCAATTAACAGTACACAGCTCAGGAAATTATAGGTTTCAGATTACAAGAAAAAAAGACTGTCACATTTTGACAAGTCGAGTGTCTTCTTATTAGGGTAGATGGTGTCGAGCTTCCAAGTTCTGGCTGGCAAGGGCTTTCTGCTGAGATGGGCACTAAAGGAAGTAGAAACTAATGTTTAATTATCTTGTCAGCTATTGAGACATTTGAAACTCTCTCACCATCTTTGACAATCTCCTTTGAGTAGCTCGATTTTTCTGTGTCTTAAGATGCTTGTCAGACCCAGTGGGAGGCTGCTCTTCCAGGCTGGGGTGGGGAGAGCAGAATAGGTTCTCTCTGAGGACCTGTGACAGGTACAATCCTGTATCCCTCAACCCTCCGACTAGCAGATTTAAAAAAAAAATTTTTTTTATTTATTTTAGATAGACACTAATATTTTGAGAGAGAAAGGGGAGATAGGGAGAGAGACACCTACAGCACTGCTTCACCACTAGTGAAGCTCCCACCCCTGCAGGTGGCAGCTGGAGGCTTGAACCTGAGTCTTCACACATTGGAACATGAGCGCTTTACCAGGTGCACCACCACCTGACCCAGTAACCAGCATTGTGTTGCTTCATCTTCTCTTCCTAAAAGAGACAGCTGTCGGCTCTGGAATTTTTTGTCACAGGACTTAAAGTGGACTTGCCTGGTTCAATCTAAAACTAGTTGGGAGACTCTAGCTTTCTGGGGTCTAGTTTCTCTTTTGATAAACAGATCCCAGTTATACAGATGGTCACTGCAAAGTAGTGTTGCCCACCTGACTGTCCTAAATTCTTAAATAATTGTCGGTGCTGGTTTTGTCCCCCCATCAATGTGTGGTTGATGTTACCAGTAACTTTCATGCTGGACTTCGCTGAAGGTGGTGCTGTGGCATGAAAAATGCCATGAGGGCTAACCTGGAGTCTGAAGAATGCTGTAATAGGTAGATATGACTTGGATTTCACTTCCTGGTTGCCTTGGGTGTGTGCCCCCACAAAAGCTCCCCCCACCCTTACTGTCACATTTGGCTTCTCAAAAGATCAGTTAAAAATTAGAGACAGCTGGGGAGATAGCACAGCGCTCTTAATTCAATCTCAGGTTCAATCCCCAGGACCACCATAAGCCAGAGCTGAGTAGTGCTCTAGTAAAGAGAACAACAACAACAAAAATCAGTGACCCCTCTGTTTCACTTTCTCCACCCCCCCCACCCCCCCGCATAGGTGGAGCAGAGTCTGACTGACCTTTCTGGCCTAGGACCCTCTGCCTTGGCCCAGGCCTAAACGAAGCCACTAGATCCCTCTCTGAATTGTGTGAGCTGCTGTGGCAGTTGCTGTGTCTGTAGGGAATACTGCTGGCCTCTGGGGCATAGTCATGAAGGCTAAATGAGCTTTGAGTACTTGATGAGATTCAAATGGTGGCATTACTGTTTCCTGAAGGGCAGGGGTGACTGGTGAGGGTACTAGCCTAGGGAGTAGAGGACAGCTAGAGAGAGAAGTAACTAGAGAGGATGGTTTCCTGGTGACTCTAGGGAGCCTCTGCGGGACCCCACACTCACCCTGCTGACCTGTGCTGGCTGGAATGTGGGTACTGGGCAAAGTGACCTATCATATGGTCAGTTACTATTGCAGCCCCAGAGTCCTTAAGAGCCAAGCTCCTGTGATTCCCAGCTGGCCATGGAGGCCAAGGCCTATGCCTCCCATTGGCAGTTCTCAGGAATTCAACTGCAGTAGTCACCGTGTGCGTAATCTGGGCTCCAGGATGCCATAAAGGGTCTGATAGGGGGTGTTGCACCAAGCAAGCCACGTGGAGCCAGGACTGTTTCTCCCTGCTGAGGAAGCCCATCCCTCCGGCTCTATCCAGGACCCAGGAAGATGCTTGCTCATTACAGGTGTGACTAGTTCTCATATCGCATAGTGAACTGCATCAGCTGTGTGACCCTGGGCAGGTTAATTAGTTCCACTTGATCTTCATTGCCTGCTTTGCCTAGTGGGGCTGTTGCTCATACAGTTACTGTACTAAGGTGTTTGTGGCAATTTTTAACATGGACCCAGAAGTGTGATATACTACTACTGTGTGACTGGTGCCCTAGCTGCCCCAATAGCTCTTCTCTTTCTTTCCCTTTAGTTTTTAGTTAATAATTTTATTTTATTTTGTTTTGCTTCCAGGGTTATTGTTGGGGCTCAGTGCCTACACTATGAAACCACTGTTCCTGGAGGCCGTTTTTCCCATTTTGTTGCCCTTGTTGTTGTTGTTATAGCTGTTATCGTTGTTAGGTAGTACAGAGAGAAATCAAGAGAGGAGGGGAAGACAGGGGGAGAGAAAGATAGGCACCTGCAGACCTGCTTCACCATCTGTGAAGCGACCCCCCTGTAGGTGGGGAGCCAGGGGTTCGAACCGGGATCCTTATGCCAGTCCTTGCGCTTTGCACCATGTGCGCTTAGCCTGCTGCGCTAACCGCAGCCTCCTAATCATTTTATTTTTACGAGGTCGAGACAGAAGAGTCCAGGATACCACTCAGTTCTAGCTTTTGTTGATGCCGGGGAGTGAATCTGTGGGGCCTCAGGCATGTTAATCCTGTGCTCTTAACATTGAGCTAGCTTCCCAGCCCTTTTCCTTTTTATTATTTATTTGTTGCCATTAAGGTTGTTGCTGGGGCTCCACACTTGCACAATTACACTGCTCCTGGTGGACTTAAAAAATGTTTGGTAGAGTGTGACATACAGAGAGGGAGAGAGAGAGGCAGAGAGGAGGGAAGACATCACACTACTGCTCTACCTCTCATGAAGCACCCCTCATGCAAGTATTCCCTTCCATGTGGTGGCTGGGGGCTTGAACCTGGATCTTGGTGCATAGTAAAGTATGTGCTTTATTGTCAGTTAAGCCATTCCCTGGCCCTCTCTCTCCTTTTAGAAAGTCATCAATCAATCACACCTGAAGTGTCTGCCACATTCCAGACCCCAGAAGGGAGGGTATTGGGAGCTCAGAGCTGGAACATACAGTGTGAATCAGTCTGCACAGTATTCTCTAAGGCCCCACCAATTGTCAGAGCAGCAGAGAAACCATTACACTTGTCTTCAAGTGTGCATTAGGAATCTGTGTTTAGCACAGTTAAGCCTCATTCCATCTGAGGAGGCCAAAAACAAGACTCACACCCACTGGTGGGGAAGCCAGATAGCATACCATAGGAAGAAGCAGGGGAGAGAGGTCTCATGCCACAGGGAAGAGAAACAAAGAGGCATTCAGGTTTAGATCTTTTAACACAGAAATTTAATGTGTTCCATCTGTTTTTTTTTAAAAAAAAATGGAGACACCACATACAAGATTTAACAGATGGAAAAAAGAATTAGAAAAAAACTTTTTTCCTGCTCTATGTAGTGGCCAGTCAATGACAAGGACAAGGGAAAGAGGGAAGACACAATAGGAAAGAACAATCAGCAGAAGGAATGAAATACAAGTGGGACAGAGAAGGTGGAGGCAACAACATTATGGTTATGCAAAAAGACATATGCATGAGGCTTTAAGGTCCCAGTTTCAGTACCCAGCACCACCACAAACCAGAGATGAGCAGTGTTCTGCTATCTCTCTGTATCTCTCATTAAAGTAAAGTATATTTATTTATAAGTGGGAGAGAAGTTGGTGTATTGCACCAAAGTAAAAGATTCTGGGGTGAGAGGGAGGGCTTATGTCCTAGGACATAATGGCAGAGGAGGATCTAATGGGGATTGAATTGTTATGTGAAAACTGGGAAATGTTATGCATGTACAAACTGTAAACTGTAAATCCTCCAATAAAGAAATAAAATAAAAAAGTGGGAGATGCAAACAACCCAGGTATCAAACAACAGATGAGTGGATAAGGAAGAGCTGTATCTCTGATGAACATTGATGCAGAGAGCTTGAACAAGATATTGGCAAATCGAACTCAATGACAGTTCAAGAGAATAATTCACCAAGACCAAGTGGGATTCATCCCTGGGAAACAGGGATCATTCAACATTCACAAGTCAGTCAGTTTAATTCAACATAACAACAAAAAGATAAAAACCACATGGTCATATCAATTGATGCCAATTGTGTATACAATGGAATACGACTCAGCTATGAAAAATGACAAATTCACCTTCTTCACCTCATCTTGGATGATACTTGCAGGAATCATATTGAGATAAACCAGGAAGAGAAAGATGAATATGGGATTAAGAACAGAAAGGGAAACACAAAGTAGAACTTGGACTGGATTTGGTGTATTGTACCAAAGTAAAGGACTGGGTAGCTCATGTCTGGTGCACTGTGGTGGAGAAAGACCTAGGTAGGGGGTTAGAGTGTTTTGCAGGAAACTGGGAAATTTTACACATGACTGTAAATCACTCATTCTCCCCACCCCCCCAAAAAAAAGAGAGAGAGAGAGGAGGAAAAGACTAACAATTAAAAACTCTTGCTGTGGCATATGTGTTAGTGCACACACTTTTAATTATGTTTACTTTTTAAGAAAAATTTTATTGTGCACTTGTTGCTACAAGCTGTGGAATACAATAGAGAATAAGATAAAAGTCTTCTCATGGACATACTGTCTTGAGATAATCTAGACCATCTTGATAGATTTTTGACAGCAATTAAATTAGGGTAAATGGAAGTTGCATTACACTTTTTATTTATAAAATGGAAATACTGACAAGACCATAGGATAAGAAGGATACATTTCCACACAAAGCTCACCCCAAGAGCTTCATATCTAATCCCCTCCCTTGGTAGCTACCTTTCACTCATCATTTGCTTTTACCATTTAAAGTGACAACTCAAAACACAGTTTTTAATAGTTTCTTTTTTTATTTTAAAATTTTTATCATTTTTTTGTGGGGTTGTACCCCTTTTATCCTATGGTTTTGTCAGTGTTTCCTTTTTATAAATAAATAAATAAACTTAAAAAAATATATATACAAAATTTTTAAATCATTTTTATTTATTGGAAACAACCAGAAATTTAGAGGAAAGGGGGAGATAAAGAGGGAGGGAGACAGACATACACCTGCAGCATTGCTTCACCACTTGTGAAGCTTTCCCCCTGCAGGTGGGGACTGGGGACTTGAACCTGGGTCCTTGCACATTGTAATGTGTACGCTCAACCAAGTGCGCCACCACCCGGCCCCCACAGTTTTTTTTTTAATGGAGATATCTTAAGACCCAGCAATACCATTCCTACATATATATCCAAAAGACAAGGAAGCACTAGTTAGAAAGGGTATATGTACCCCTGTGTTATAGCCATACTATTCACAATAGCCAAAATATGGAAGCAACCTAGATGCCAAATGACAGATGACTGGATAAAGAAGTTACAGGATATATAGTCGACTTTGTGGGACTTGGGCGGTAGTGCAGCGGGTTAAGCGCAGGTGGCGCTAAGCACAAGGACCAGCATAAGCATCCTGGCTCAAGCCCCGGCTCCCCACCTGTAGGGGAGTCACTTCACAAGCAGTGAAGCAGGTCTGCATGTATCTGTCTTTCTCTCGCCCTCTGTCTTCCCTTCCTCTCTCCATTTCTCTCTGTCCTATTCAACAACAACAACATCAGTAATAACTACAACAATAAAACAACAAGGGCAACAAAAGGAAATGGAAAAAGAAAAAAAAAGAATACTACTTTGCAATAAAAAGAAATAAGATTACATCATTTGGAACAATATGGATGAAACTGGATATGATTCTGTTAAATGAAATAAGTAAAGAAGTAAAGGACAACTACTGGATGGTTTCGCTTCTGTGTGGAATATTAAATCCTAAAGCAAATGAACATGAAAAAAAGATAAATTGTCTCTAGGATGTTGTAAGAACTATGATGGCTGGGGGGAGGGAAACACAGAACTTTGGTGGAAGATGTGGTGACTTACTGACCATGTATAATTGTGAAGTTATACCCCTGAAATCTTACAATTTTGTAAAACTTAAATCACTAGTGCAAAAAGGAGAAAAAACTCACTTTTCTTTTTTGTTGTCTTGTGACTTCTTTTTTTTTTAACTTAGTTTTATCTTTAAATCTTTTAAAAAATTTATTTTTAAAATGGAAATATTGACAAGACCATAGGATAAGAGGAGTACAATTCCACACAGTTCCCAACACCAGAACTCTATATCCCATCCCCTCCCTTGAAGGCTTTCCTGTTCTTTAACCCTCTGGAAGGATGGACCCAGGATCATTATGGGGTGCAGAAGGTGGACGGTCTGGCTTCTGTAATTGCTTCCCCGCTGGGCAAGGGTGTTGGCATGTCAATCCATACTCCCAGCCTGTCTCCCTAGTCGGACAGGGATCTGGGGAGGCGGGGCTCCAGGGCATATTGGTGGGGTCGTCTGCCCAGAGGAGTCCAGTTGGCATCATGGTAGCATCTGGAAACTGGTGGCTCAGAAATGACCAGTCTAGGTATGTGGCCTGCTTGTGGCCTGTACCTTCCAGAGTCACTCTGTGTATATGACATCCAGCACCCCATCTGGGGTCACTCCTACTTTTCCATCTTTGTAACCCAGGCTTGAGTCCCAGCCTCCAGAGAGAACTGGGCATAGTTTGTTTCATAATAGTATGTCACTCTGTTTCTATCTGAAAACATTGTCTTAGACTTGTGAAAGTCCAGTGACAACAATAACAATGAAATTCAAAAAATAAAACAAGTGGAACTGGAAAAATTGGTTGATTAATGTGAGTAATGAAAACTAAAATCATTTTCACACATTACTTCTAATCCAAAATCAATTTGAGTTTCCTTTAAACAGAAAACTGGAAATGAAAGAGTACATTTTGAAATTTTTTAAGGAAACCATAGAGCAATATCTTCCTAATTAAGACAATTCTTTATTACTCCAGAGCATGAGAACATTTCTTTTTTTAAATTTTTATTTATAAAAAGGAAACACTGACAAAAACATAGAATAAGAGGGATACAATTCCATACAATTCCCACCACCAGAACTTCATATCCCATCCCCTCCCCTGACAGCTTTCCTATTCTTTATCCCTCTGGGAGTATGGACCCAAGGTTATTGTGGGATGCAGAAGGTGGAAGGTCTGGCTTCTGTAATTGCTTCCCTGCTGAACATGGGTGTTGACAGGTTGATCCATACTCCCATCATGTTTCTCTTTCCCTGGTGGAGTAGGACTCTGGGGAAGCGGGGCTCCAGGACATATTGATGGGGTCATCTGCCCAGGGAAGTCCAGTTGGCATCATGGTAGCATCTGGAACCTGGTGGCTGAAATAAAAGTCAGCATATAAAGCCTAACAAATTATTGACTAATCATGAAGCTAAGGCTGGAATGGTTCATATGAAGAGCTGGGGGGGGTCTCTGTTTTGTATATAGTTAGTAGGCCTATTTTAGTTATATTCCAAAGAGTCCATGACTATACTAGTTTTTTTTTTTTTTTTTTTTTGAGTCTGACATCTGATATGCAGGTGTATCCAAGTTATTGTCTGGGGAGATGATGTCATGATTGTCATGGTTGGAAAAAGGACCAGAAAGCTGGATCAGGGAAAAGAGTAGCCTCCAAATATGAGAAAGGTGTATCAATATTGTTGACTGTAAATACCATTGATTTGATCTGATCTGGGGCCCATATTCAGCTTAGGAGCCTATGTGACCTCTGCATCCCTGTAGATCTGAACAATGGAGAGAGGGATTTATTCGTGTTCTAGGCCCATCATGTCTGTTTGGGAATCTCACTAAGCCCCAGCTGATGGGGTGGCCTGATAGTGACTAAAGAGTCATTGTTAAAGTGTGCCAGTCTCTTGCCCTTATTCACCTCTTGCAGTACTTACTTTGATAAGGTTAGCTTTGGAGTGACTGAGGGAAGTGTAATAGGAAGTAGGTGAGGAGGGTCTTCTTTTTTAAAAAAATTTTTATTTATAAAAAGGAAACACTGACAAAACTCATAGAAAAGAGGGGTACAACTCTACACAATTCCCTTCCACCACCAGAACTCCATGTCCCACCCCTCCCCTGATAGCTTGCTTTTATTTATTTATTTATTTTATAAAAAGGAAACTTTGACAAAACCATACAATTCCCACCACAAAAAGTCCATATCCCATCCCCTCCCCTGACAGCTTTCTTATTCTTTATTCCTCTGGGAGTATAGACCCAGGGTCATTATGGGGTGCAGAAGGGCTGGCTTCTGTAATTGCTTCTCCACTGAACATGTGCATTGACAGGTTGATCCATACTCCCAGCCTGTCTCTCTCTTTCCCTAGTGGGGCAGGGCTCTGGAGAATCAGGGCTCTAGGATACATTGGTGGGGTCATCTGCCCAGGGATGTCTGGTTGGCATCATGGTAGCATCTGGAACCTGGTGGCTGAAAGAAGAGTTAACATATAAAGCCAAACAAATTGTTGATTAATCACGAACCTAAGGCAGGACAATTACAGATGAAGAGTTAGGGGTCTCTGTTTTGTAGATATTTAGCAGGACTATTTTAGTTATGTTTCAAAGGGCCTATCACTATACTAGTTTTTTTTTTTTTTTCCTGAGCCTGACATCTGATATGCAGGTAAGACATTACCAGTGAGAAATCTGGTACCAGTCTTAGTAGAGACATATTTTTTTAACATTCTAGATCATTTCCTTTTGGAAAATTATTTCCCTTTAAAAATCTCTCTTTAAGTCGGGCGGTAGTGCAGTGGGTTAAGCGCAGGTGGCGCAATTGCAAGGACCTGCAAAAGGATCCCGGTTCGAGCCCCCGGCTCCCCACCTGCAGGGGTGTCACTTCACAGGCAGTGAAGCAGGTCTGCAGGTGTCTATCTTTCTCTGTCTTCCCCTCCTCTCTCCATTTCTCTCTGTCCTATCCAACAACAACAACAACAACAAAATTTTTTAAAATCTCTTTAATTTCATACATCTCAGTATAAAATTAGTGTGGGACTTTCTTCATTTATTGGATTAGGTTTTTTTTTTCCTTCCTTTTAAAATTTTATTGGTGATTTAATATTGATTTACAAAATTATGAAATAGCGGGTATAATTCCACACTGTTCCCACTATCAGAGTTCTAGGTCCCCACTGATTACAATTTTTCTATTTTTTCTTTTATTGGGGGATTAATGTTTTACATTCAGCAGTAAATACAGTAGTTTGTACATGCACAACAGTTCTCAGTTTTCCACATAACAATACAATCCCCAATAGGTCTTCTGTCATCCTTTTCCAGGACCTGTACTCTCCCCCCACCCACCCCAAAGACTTTTACTTTGGTGCATTACACCAACTCCAGTCTAAGTTCTGTTAGTTGTTTTCTCTTCTGATCTTATTTTTCAACTTCTGCCAGTGAGTGAGATCATCCCATATTCATCCTTCTGTTTCTAACTTATTTCACTTAACACAATTTCTTCAAGCTCCATCCAAAATGGGTTGAATACAGTGAAGTCACCATTTTTAATAGCTGAGCAGTAGTCCATTGTGTATATAGATGCTTAGCCACTCATCTGTTGTTGGACACCTGGGTTGCTTCCAGGTTTGGGCTATTACAGATTGTGCTGCTATGAACATAGGTATATATATCTTTTTGGATGGGTGTGTTTGGTTTCTTAGGATATATCCCCAGGAGAGGAATTGCAGGATCATAGGGTAGGTCCATTTCTAGCCTTCTGAGAGTTCTCCAGACTGTTCTCCACAGAGGCTGGACCAATTGACATTCCCACCAGCAATACAGGAGGGTTCCTTTGTCCCCACAACCTCTCCAGCATTTGTGGCTGCTACTTTTTTTTTTTTTGATATATGACATTCTCATAGGAGTGAAGTGGTATCTCATTGTTGTCTTTATTTGCATTTCTCTGACAATCAATGACTGGGAGCCTTTTTCATGTGTTTCTCGGCCTTTTGGATCTCTTCTGTGGTGAATATTCTGTCCATGTCCTCTCCCCATTTTTGAAAGGGGTCATTTGTTTTCTTGTTGTTGAGTTTGGTAAGCTCTTTATATATTTTGGTTATTAGCCTCTTGTAAAGATCTTATCCCATTCTATATGGTGTCTCTTGGTTTGGGTAGTAGTTTCTTTTGCTGTGCAGAAGCTTTTTAATTTGATGTAGTCCCATTGGTTTATTCTTGCCTTAGTCTTCTTTGTAATTGGATTCGTTTCATTGAAGGTGTCCTTTATGTGAAAAAGAGTTCTGCCAGTATTTTCCTCTAAGTATTTGATAGTTTCTGGTCTAACATCCAAGTCCTTGATCCCCTTGGAATATACTTTTGTGTTTGGTGAAATATAGTGGTTCAGTCTAATTCTTCTTAATGTTTCAACCCATTTTTTCCCAACACTATTTGTTGAAGAGACTCTCCTTTCCCCATTTGATAGTCTAGATACCTTTGTCAAAGATTAGATGTCCATAGATGTGGGGGCTTACTTCTGGGCTCTCAGTTCTATTCCACTGGTCAGTGTGTCTATTCATGTTCCAGTACCAAGCAGTTTTGATTACAATGGCCCTATAGTACAAATTGAGATCTGGGAGTTTGATGCCTCCAGTTCTGTTCTTTCTTCTCAAGATTGTTTTGGCAATTCTAGGTAAGTCATCTCCTCCTTTCAGCAGTCTTTTTTTTTTTTTTTTTTTTTTTTTAGTAAAACAGACTGGAGGTGTTGCCTCAACTGGTAAACTGTCAGACTGTTACCAGCCACTTGGAAATAGATGTAGGCTTTAGCCCCAGGAATCTCTCTTTAGGCTTCTCTCTGTCCATGAGCCACATATGTTTGCACTCACCAGTAATTTGGTGGGTTCCCAAAGTAGTTCTAATCTTATCTTATTGTGGTCCCAGGTGGTCTCCTTTGATATTCCTAGTTGACCAGGGAGAGGAGAGAAGAGGAGAGAAAAACCTGGATTAGGTGTTAAACTTGGAAAAACTTCATTCTATGAAATGTTAAGTTTTTTTTTATCTTTATATATTTTATTTTACTTTTCTGTATTAATTGTTTCATGATGAACACCCTTCCAATTTTCTCTACTTTTTTCTTGTTTTTGTTGGATCTCCTTAATATATCTTCTACATTTCCTATTTTTTCCTTTCCCCTATTTTTCATACTTTCTATCATTTCTGAAAGATTTCCTTGACTTTAATGTTTAAACTCTTTTTCTTTCTTCTACCATACTTTCAACATCTAAGGACTAATTATTATCCCTAATTATTATCTCCCCCAATTATTCCATTCTCAATTAGGTACAATCTAGATAACATAATATTCACCTGCTCTGAATGTATGATTCACTGATGTTTAGTAAACGTACAGAGGTTTTCAACCATCCCCACACTTCAGTTTGTATAGTTTCTTCTTGTTTAGTCTTTTCATCTCATTTGGTGGGTGAAATATCTTCTTTTATTTCCTTAAAGAAATATGCTAGAGGCTCACTAATGCAGGATACCACACTGTTCAGAGGCTTTCCTGGAGCCAATTTTCTCACTCCTCTTTTTTATATTATTTTTTTATTAAATCTATTTATAAAATAAAAAAATAGAAAAACCATAGGATAAGAGGGGTAAAATTCCAAACAATTCCCACCACCAGGGTTCCATATCTCATCCCCTTCACTGCAAGCTTTCTTATTTTTTATCTCTCTGGGAGTATGGACCCAGAATCATTATGAGGTGCAGAAGGTGGAAGGTCTGGTTTCTGTAATTGCCTCTCCACTGAATATGGTCTTTGGCAGGTTTGCTCATACTCCCAGCCTGTTTCTCTCCTTAGTTGGGCAGGGCTCTTGAGTGATGGGGTTCCAGGGCACAATGGTGAGGTTGTCTGGGGAAGTCAGGTTGGCATCATAGTAGCATCTGTAACTTGGTGTCTGAAAAAGAATTAAGATATAAAGCGGAAAAAATTGTTTAATAAGCGATAGGAACTTAAAGGCACGAATATAGCAGGTGATAGCTGAAGTCTTTGTTTTGGAAAAAGCTAGTAGGTCTATTTTAGGTATATTCCAAGGGGCCTATGACTTTACTAATTTTTGCCTGAGCACAACAGCTAACATGCAGGTGGGCCAAAGATATTGTCTGGGTAGATGGTATCAGGGTTGGAAATAGGACTAGAAAGCTGGATCAGGGCAGAGAGTAGCTCCCAAATCTGGGAAAAGTCTATAAATACCTTTAACTGTAACCCCCATTGATTTGACCTGGGGCCTATATTCAGTGCAGGAGTCTGTGTAACCTCTACATCCCTGTAGGTCTGAGCTCACATTCTGTGGTGATAGCTATAAACTTTCTCCAGACCCATCTTCCTTGAGTGGTAGAAGATTTTTGGCCCAATCTCCCTTCTGAAAATGTCTCACTCTTCTAATTGAAGGGGAGAAAATCAAAGGGAAAGGGAGAGAGAGGAGAGGAGATTCAGGAGAGGAGAGAGAGAGAGGAGAGAGAGAGAGAGGAAAGAGAGAGGAGAGAGAGAGAGAAAAAGAGAGAGAGACAGAGGAGCGAGAGGAGAGAGGAGAGAAAGAGAGAGGAGAGAAAGAGAGAGGAGAGAGAGAGGAGAGGAGAGATAGGAGAGGAGAGAGAGAGAGGAGAGGAGAGAGAGAGAGGAGAGAGAGAGAAGAGAGAGGGGAGGAGAGAGAGGAGAGAGAGAGAGGAGAGAGAAGAGGAGAGGAGAGGAGAGGAGAGGAGAGGAGAGGAGAAGAGAGAGAGAAGATATTATAACCTCACCATCTATGGGTCTCCCCCAGTGCTGCCCATGGAACCTCCTTATGGTGCTAGGACTCAAAGCTAGTGCCTCAAGTATGGCAAGTTGTACACTCCACTGGGTGAACTATCTCCAAAGCCCTCTGAAGATACTGATGACCATTTATTCCATCTTTTCTTCCTCCTCAGCCCCTCTCTTTGGTTGTGGCTAGATGGTTTCAGTTTCTACCTTTCATGTTAGAGACTTGCTTATATTCTTGGTTATTTTTTACAACTCACTAATATTTAAGAGTAAAATATTAAAAAACACTCTAGGGGCTAGGTGGTGATATATCTGGTTCAGCACATACATTACAATGTCTAAGTATCTGACTTCAAGTCTCCCTTGTTCCTACCTACATGGGGGATGCTTCATGAGTGGTGGAGCAGTGCTACAGGTATCTCTTCCTCTTTCTCCCTTTCTATCCCCCTCTTGATTTGTTAATGCCTTTATCTAAGAAATGCATTTATCTAAATAAGTAAATAAACAAATACTATCTGGACTAAGCCTGTGTTCATGAATGCCATTTGTTCACTCATAAATTTTACGATAGGAATCATATGTGAATCCCTGAATGGCACTAGCAGGAGATCTTTTTCCCCAAAAAAGATGGGGTGGGCATGGGCATGGGCGTGGCTCATGCTGATGTGGCTACCATGTCCTTGGAAGTGCAGGGCTCAGGGTAGTGAGGGTGTAACCACTCAGAAATAGACTTTCACTAACCCTTCTGTTTTCCCTTAAACATCCCTTGTACAGCCCCTGCTTATCTGTGCCTAGAAACAATTTCTCCCTGAATAAGCCCCCTGCTTATTCAATAGGGAAAGGTAGGTACCTAGCAGTATTGAATGGGGGCAGGAACTTGGGGCATCTGGTATTTTTACACATACTCAATCAACTCTCCCACCTCCTCCCCCCAGTTTTCAACTCTACAGCCCAGCCCTGTCCTTTGCAGTTTCCCATTTTTACAATCCCTGTGCCTTGCCAAGACTCCTCTGCATGAGTTGGCTCCATTCTCATTAGCACCCTCCTGTGTAGGCACATGGTATTCAGATTTCTCAACTCTGATCATTCTTCCACCTGCTTCCCATCTTCCAAAAACAAAAATAATGTTGATATCTCTTTTTCTTCTGAGGTTTCTTTTTTTTCCCCCTCTTATTCTTCTAGGTTTCTCTCTCTCTTTTTTTTTTTTATTCCTGAACTCATATTTTAGTGGTGTTTTAGAAACAATAACTCCATGTTTTCAATTTGCCAGGTCTGACTTGAGATATAGGTTTAAAGGCTTTGTAAGCTATGTCGTGTTATTTGCAACTAATGATAGCCATAAGGGAAAACAAGAGGAGGTGTCCTATATTCTATACTAAACCTGCTATGGATTCTTTTCTTAATCAGAAGAACCTTTCTAATCTAGGTCACTGACTCTTAATGCTTTTTCAGATACCAAGTTGCAGATGCTACCATGATGCAAACCTGACTTCCCTGGACAGAGAACCTCACCAATGTACCCTGGAACCCCACCTCCTCAGAGCCCTGCCCCACTAGGGAAAGACAGAAACAGGCTTGAAGAATGGATCGGCCTGCCAATGCCAGTGTCCAGTGGAGAAGCAATTACAGAAACCAGACCTTCCACCTTCTGCACCCCATAGTCATCCTGGGTCCATGCTCCCAGAGGAATGAAGAACAGGAAATCTTCCAATGGAGCAGTTAGGCTACGGAACTCTGGTGATGGAAATTGTGTGGAATTGTACCTCTCTTATCTTACGGTCTTGTCAATCATTATTAATTCAATTAAAAAAGAAAAAAGGAAATGTTTCTGCTGAAGCATCAGAGACCTCAGAAATCTGCCATGGAATAAATAGAAAACCCAGTCACTTTTTAGGACCCTCTGTGAGACACGCCCTTCCTTTCTTAGGGCTGGGTTGAGCGTTACAGCTTGGAGTCAGCAGTGTGGTCTTGGATATTTGTTCTGGAGCCCAGCTGTCAGCTCTTTCCCTGAAATTGTCCCAGGTGCTGTCTGTGCCTTTTTGAGCAGATCAAACTGAACTGCAGCATCTGGAAAGCTCCAACCCAGTGTGAGATCCTGACTTCTGAGCTTCCTTTAAATTTAGCATTTCTATCCAGCAGAAATGTATCAGACTGTAATGGTTTTGGAGGGCATCCTCACCCACTCAGAAGAGCAGGTGACCTTGTGGGAGAACTTCATCTCCTTGTGTCTCTTTTTTTCTTTTTCTTTTTTCACCAGGGCACTGCTTAGCTCTGGTTTATGGTGGTGAGGGGGATTGAACTGGAGATTTTGGAGCCTCAGGCATGAGAGTCTCTTTGCATGATCATTATGCAAAGAGACTCCGCCCTCCTTGTGTCTCTTAACCTGCATTTGCAGAACTGAAGAATAATCCATATTGTTTGGGAAAGACACTTTTTGTCCCTATAGTCAAGGTCAGTATGGAACTAGAAGGGAGGAGACACTAACATCTCACAGCTTGTCCTCTCGTCTTGCCAAGTAGACTCAACCAGTGAGATGGGATGAAGATAATTGGGCAGGTGGGTCCCTTGGAAGCTCTCAATTGCTTCACAGTTTATTTAATGTTCGTTCATGCTTTGCACTGAGTTGAGAGACCTGGCAAGACTGGGCAAAAGGAATACAAACAATCTCCTTAAAGTGATTTGCCTAAAATTTTCTACATGGAGACACGCTGTACAGAACACAGACCTGAAAAATGCATTTAAAAAGGCTTTGTGATGAAGCAAACGCAAAACAACTCACATTGAACAAACCTCAGAGGCAGTGTTTTCCCTCTGAGGGAAAACAATAACTTCTTAGCCAAGAAAGGTAGACTAGGGAAGAGGGTGGGGCCATCAGGATGTTTTCAGCAGGTTTGGAGAGGCCAAGCTTTGGGTCTGCTCCAGGGTTTACTGTGACCCTGATTTCTATCAAGAAGACCCTGCTCTCTGTTGTTCATGCTATTTCCTTCTCAAATTTACATTCTGGCCTCTAATTTGAGGTTCAATTGCTATGGGGGTGGGTGGGTGGGTGGGTGTAGATGGACTTCAAAATATGCCAAATCCACTGATTGTTGTTGTTGGGTAGGACAGAGAGAAATGGAGAAAGGAGGGGAAGACAGAGAGGGGGAGAGAAAGATAGACAGCTGCAGACCTGCTTCACCACCTGTGAAGCAACTCCCCTGTAGGTGGGGATCTGAGGGTTTTAGCCAGGATCCTTACGCCAGTCCTTTCGCTTCGCATCATATGCACTTAACTCGCTGCGCTACCACCGGACCCCATTATTATTATTTTTTTTTTACCAGAGCACTGCTCAGCTCTGGTTTGTGGTGGTGCTGGGGATTGAGCTTGGGCCCTTTGGTACCTCAGGCATACATCACCATTATTCTATCTCACTAGCCCATGTCATTCTTTTTTGGTTATTGATTGTTTAGAGTGAAACATATAACCTATTTTAACCTATAGTAAGTAAAGGGATGGCTACTGGGGGACTCCTGGGAATTATTTTTCTTCCTTATATGCCAAGAAATCCTGTTCCTATATATCTGTCATGAATCAGGTTGGGTGAGATTATGCTGCCTGGAGATGTAGCACCATCCTGCAACCACAAGGCGACAAACATGAAAAAGAAAAGTTAACACTGCAAGGATGGTGGAGAGGAAAGATTGAGTTTGGGCTTCTGATGAATTTTCTGAGTTGCTGAATTAGTCCTGGGACTGTCTGTCCCTGAAGATTTCTTTCTTTCTTCCTTCCTTCCTTCCTTCCTTCCTTCCTTCCTTCCTTCCTTCCTTCCATTCTTCTTCTCCTTCTCCTTCTCCTCTTCCTTCTATTTATTTATTTATTCCCTTTTGTTGCCCTTGTTGTTTTATTGTTGTAGTTATTATTGTTGTTGTCATTGATGTTGTCGTTGTTGGATAAGATAGAGAGAAAAGGAGAAAGGAGGGGAAGACAGATGGGGGAGAGAAAGATAGACACCTGCAGACCTACTTCATCGATTATGAAATGACTCCTCTGCAGGTGGGGAGCCGGGGACTTGAACTAGGATCCTTACCTAGGTCCTTGGCTTAATTGCCCAACTCCCTCTAAAGATTTCTTATCTGAGCTATGCCAGAGTCTTGAATTCACAGGACACTAGCAGGTATAATGTTAAAGCAGCCAAGGCCTCCTTTCTTGTAATACAGCATCTTGCAGGATTGCTTTGAGAATCAGTTATAATAATGATATATGAAGAAACTCCAAGCTCAGGATTTGGCTCAGATTAGGTATTCAATACATGTGAGTTTCCTCTCTCTTCTCTTAAATTTAGATATTTTTTTCTTCCTCTACATAGGATTGTGGTTAGACACAAGTGAGATAATTGATATTTATTGCAACCATAATACTGTAGTCACAAGGTACCACAAAACCTCAGTTGCACACCACAATAAGCATTCTCTTAATTCACATAATGGTGACTTTTGGATGAAGGCTGTTGGCTGGTGGAATGGGAAGGTTGCTGAACCATGGAGTGGTAGCCCAGGGGCAGGAAGTGTGCAGAGCTTTTCATTTTTCCTCTTTTACTTTCTTTATTGTGAGAGAGAGGGAAAGGAAGAGAGAGGGAGAGAGGGAGAGAGAGAGAGAGAGAAACCTGCTTTATTGCTCTACCACTCATGAAGCTTCCCCCTGCAGATGAGGACTGGGGGTTTGTACTAAGGTCCTTGTAATGTGTGTGACTTCATTAAATGTTTCCTAGAGGAAGTTAGGTTGCTGTCTGTAAGAGGCTCATGTCCATAGCACCTCTTCTGACTCTATGAACTTGAGTTTTTTTTGTACTCCTTTTTAAAATTTAGTTTTATTAGTGATAATATTGCAACCATATTAGTGATAATATTGCAACCATAGTGATAATATTGCAACTGAGGTTTTGTGGTATTTTGTGACTACAATATTATGGCTGCAATATTGATATACAAAATTACAAGATAATAGGGATACAACTCTGAACTGTTCCCATCACCAAGGTTCTGAATCCCTAATTCCTCCATTGTAAGATACAGCAGTTCTCTTAAGGTTGCAGATATGGGTTAACTATTATTCCTACAACTATCTGTCTAAATTTGTATATATATTTTCCCTTTTTGTTTCTATGGTTCCATTTTCTCTTCCTTTCCAAGTCACACACCAATTACTACATCCAAATGCCCCTTACTTTTTTCTTTCCTCTCTCCAGGTCTTGATGGAATTGGAGTTCAGAGACCTCTGGTCATCTTTCCCCTATCATTTCTCCCCCACTGGGAGTATAAATCAAAATTATTTTTGGGATGTAGAAGGTGAGAGTTCTGGCTTCTGTAATTGCTTCTCCACTGGACATGGACATTGGCAGGTCAATCCATACCCCCAGCCTATTTCTATCTTTCCCTAATGGGTTAGGGTTCTGGAGAGGTGAGGTTTAAGGACACATTGGTGAGGTTGTCTGCCCAGGGAAGTCAGGATAGAATAATGATAGCATTTTCAACTTGGTGGCTGAAAGGCAGTAGGACATAAAGCAGGACAAAATGATTAATGATCAGGAACCAAACAGTAGGAATAGAACAGATAAGAATAGGGATCTTAGGGTGCAAAGGAAATCCATTTTAGGGGCCCATGACTGTTGCAGTTTTTCTTGAGTTTGATAGATAACATGGAGTTGAACAGAAATATTGTCTGAGAAGATAGTGTCAGAGTAGAAAAAAGGGCTAGAAAGTTGGATTAGAGCAGAGAGTAGCTCCCAATATTGAAAAAAAAAAATCTATGAATAAAATTAACTACCCAATCCACCTGACCCTGGGTCCATGTTTATTTATATTTATCACAGGAGACTATGTAACCTTTGAGTTCCTGTTGGTCTTTGCCCACAGCTCATTACCACAGCTGGGAACATTTCAGGTTGCACAAAGATAGCCAAAAGGCCAACAAAATATGAAAAATGCTCCAAGTCATTGATTGTTAGAAAAATGTAAATATAAACAACTTTACCCCTATAAGAATGTCATACATCAGAAATGATAGCAGCAACAAATGATGGAGAGGTTGTGGGGACAAAAAAACCCCTCCTATACTGCTGATGGGAATGAAAACTGGTCCAACTCCTGTGGCGAGCACACTGGAGAACTCTCAGAAGCCTAGACGTGGACCTACCCTATGACCCTGCAATTTCTCTCCTGGATATATCCTAAGGAACAAACACACACATCCAAAAAGATTTGTGTACACCTATGTTCATAGCAGCACAGTTTACAATAGCCAAAGGGCCCAACAACATGCCAGGTGTCCAACAACAGATGAGTGACTGAGTAAGTTGTATATACACAGTTTAATACTACTCAGCTATTAAAATGGTGAATTCACCTTCTTCACTTTATCTTGGATGGAGGTTGAAGGAATCATGTTGAGATAAGCAAGAAAGAGAAGGATGAATATGGGATTATCCCACTCATAGACAGAACTTGAAAAATAAGCACAGAAGGGAAAACACAAAGCAGAATTTGGACTGAATTTGGTGTATTTCACCAAAGTAAAGGACTCTAGAGTGTGGGGGATATGTTCAGGTCCTGGATGGTGGTGGGGGACCTAGGTGAGAGTTAGAGTGTTATGCGGAAAACTAAGAAGTGTTACACATGTACCAACTACTATATTTTACTATTGACTATAAACCATTAGTCCCCCCAGTAAAGGAAAAAGTGTGTAAACCAAATCTCAGAGTGGTAAAGTAACTTGTCTAAGGTCACACAGCTGGACCAGAAAGTGTAACAGCTGTATGGCTAGACAGATTGCTTCCAGAATCCCTGACTAAATTTCGTTTTTGTTTTTAGATACCCTAACTTTAAACTACTAACCCTTATTGATGAGGGGGAGGGGCAGTACAGGGTCAAGATGGAAGCTTTTTTTAGAGAGTTTTAACGGCTGGTGGTAGTATGCTTCTTTGGCATGTGCATGACTCAAGCTACAGTCTGGCCCCTGCTGCTCCGAAGGAAGCTTCAGTGATGTTATCTTCTTCACTGCCTCTCTGTCTCTAACACACATAATAAATAAAATAAAAACTGTTGTATGTATGTATATGTATATATATGTGTCTGTGTGTGTTCTGCAGTTTGGATCTTTTTTTTTAAATTTACTTTTTATTTAAGAAAGGATAAATTAACAAAACCATAGGGTAGGAGGGGTACAACTCCACACAATTCCCACCACCCAATCTCCATATCCCATCCCCTCCCCTGATAGCTTTCCCATTCTCTATCCCTCTGGGAGCATGGACCCAGGGTATTGTGGGTTGCAGAAAGTGGAAGGTCTGGCTTCTGTAATTGCTTCCCAGCTAAACATGGACATTTACTGGTTGGTCCATACTATCAGTCTGCCTCTCTTTTTCCTTAGTAGGGTGGGTCTGTGGGGAAGCGGAGCTCCAGGACACATTGGTGGGGTCTTCAGTCCAGGGAAGCCTGGCTGGCATCCTGATGGCATCTGGAACCTGGTGGCTGAAAAGAGAGTTAACATACAAAACCAAACAAATTGTTGAGCAATCATGGACGCAAAGGTTGGAATAGTGGAGAGGAAGTGTTGGGGGGGTACTTACAGCAAACTCTAGTGTACATCTGCCTTCAGGTATATATTTTGCATTAGTTTATGGATACATGTGAACATGTGCTGTCTTTCACAGAAACTGGTCTATATCTAGGTTTTGGGACTTTGTTAGAAAGTGATCCACCTGGGATGGAATTAGAGAATACTATGAAAGGAAAGGTCTCACCCGAGTAATGAAGCTGAAGGGTTGTCATTCCACACCTGAAGTCTTTGGACACAGTCTGAGCTGAAGCATGTTGAGGTGGCAATTGTAGCGTTGATTAGGCTACGATCGGCAGATGCAATATTATTTGATATGGATTGGGAGAGGCATGAGGGAAAGTGGGCCCTATCCTAAGGTTCCAGGACTAGGGGAAATATAGGCTCTATAGTGGAGATGTGAGGTTCCTGCTGTCTTAGGGTTCAAAAGACAATGAATAGTTATTATCATCACATTATTTGGTAATTGGGTTAACTTTGAAAAGTCCTTTTGTTAGGGTTTGCTGTATAGTACCCAGTATCTTGTATATAGCTGTGCCACTGGTTGCTTCTGATCTACTTGGCCTAGGTTTTTGAGAGAGTCCGTATATCAAATACACAGCCTATATATTAAGAAGACTCAGTCTATGTTTTAAAAACTTCAAGACATACAATTAATTTTCCCCGTCTCATATTAATTAACTAGTGATTTATATGACTACACTTTACTAGGAGTGTACATAAACACCATTCCCACCAACAAAAGACTGTGTCCCATCCCACCCACGCATCCCCACCCCCTACCGGCCCAGGAAGCTGCGTGTCCACCCTCCCCCTCACCACAGGGTTTTTACTTTGGTGCCCTACTTTCAATTTAGTCAGAACCTGCCTTTATTTTCCCTTTCAGATCTTCTTTCTCAACTTCTGTTGATGAGTGGGATCATCCCATACTCATCTTTATCTTTCTGACTTAGCTCACTTAACATAATTCCTTCTAGCTCTCTCCAAGATAGGTCAGAGAAGGTGGGTTCATTGTTCTTGATAGCTGTATAGTATTCATTGTGTATATATACCACAGCTTTCTAAGCCACTCATCTGTTGTTGGGCACCTGGGTTGCTTCCAGGATTTAACTATTATGAATTGTGCTGCTGTGAATATAGGAGTACACACCTCTTTTTGGTTGGGTGTTATGGAGTCCTTGGGGTATAACCCCAGGAGAGGAATTACTGGATCATATGGAAGGTCTATGTCTAGCCTTGTGAGAGTTCTCCAGACTGCTCTCCACAGAGGCTGGACCAATTTACATTCCCACCAGCAATGCAAAAGGGTTCCTCCGTCCCCACAAACTCTCCAGCATTTGTTGCTGCTGTCCTTTTTGATGTATGCCATTCTTAAAGGAGTGAGGTAGTATCTCAATGTTGTCTTTATTTGCATTTCTCTGACAATCAGTGACCTAGAGCAGTTTTTCATATGTTTGATAGCCTTTTGGATCTCCCCTGAGATGAATGTTTTGTTCATATCCTCTGCCCATTTTTGGATGGAGTCATTTGCTTTTTTGGTGCTAAGTTTGCTGAGCTCTTTATATATTTTGGTGATTAGTTTCTTGTCTGAGGTATGGCATTTAAAGATCTTCTCCCATTCTGTGAGGGGTCTCTTTGTTTGTGTGATAGTTTCTTTGGATGTGCAGAAGCTTTTCAATTTGATGTAGTCCCATTGGTTTGTTTCTGCTTTAGTCTTTCTTGCAATTGTGTTTATTTCATCAAAGATGTCCTTGAGGTTTAGGTGGGAAAGTGTTTTACCAATGTTTTCCTCTAAGCATTTGACTGTTTCTGGTCTAACATCCAGGTATTTGATCCATTTGGAGTTGATTTTTGTTTCTGGCAAGATAAAGTGGTTCAATTTCATTCTTCTGAATGTTTCAACCCAGTTTTCCCAGCACCATTTATTGAAGAGAGCCTCCTTCTTCCATTTAATGCTTTGGGGCTCCTTATCAAAGATTAGATGTCCATAGGTGTGGGGATTTATTTCTGGGCTTTCAATTCTGTTCCACTGGTCTGTGTGCCTATTTTTGTTCCAGTACCATGCTGTTTTGGTGATGATGGCTTTATAATATAGTTTGAGATCTGGGAGTGTGATGCCTCCATTTCTGTTTCTTTTCTTCAAGATGGTTTTGGCAATTCTAGGTGTTGGGCTTCTTGAATCTTAATGTCCTTTCTGTTATTTAGGTCTGGAAAGTTTTCTTCTATAATTTCCTCTAGAATGTTTACTTCCCCTTCCTCTCTTTCTGCCTCTGGCAGGCCAATTATACGAATGTTACTTCTTTTGAGATAATCCCATATGTCTCTGTTGTTGTTTTCAGTGTCTCTCAATCTCTTTGTGAGCTCTTTCACCTCTTTCTTAGTTTTGTGTAGCTCATCTTCTGTCTGACTAATTCTGTTTTCTGCTTCTGTTAGTCTGCTTTCCCTTCCCTCAGCTTCTTTCCTCAGTTCAACTATTTCAGCTTTCAGTTCTCTAATTGCCTCAAGATAATCAGTATTTTCCTTGGGGGTCTCAACTGTTGTTTCCCTAATACTGCTAGCCCTTTCCTCCAAAGTTGTTTTCATTTCTTTGAATAATAAGTTAATTATTGCTTGCATACTTTTCTTATCTATGGTTACTTCTGGCTGATTTATAGTTTCTTCTGGGCTCTTGTCTTCATTCACTGTAATAGAAGTTTTATTTGCTCTTGGTTTAGCCATTTTTTTTAATTAATGTGTTTCTTATTTTTATGTTCTGTTGTTCCTCAGTTGTCGTATTTTGAGTATAAGCAACACTGTACTAAATACCTTTATGAAAAATGCAATCACTACCCTAGGAAATTACAATAGCAACTGAAGCAAGGATTGAAGCAGTTTAATCACTACCAGTTAGCCAAACTATGTCTCCAGTCCGTGTAAAAATAGCAACAAAGTCCACGTGAAGCAGAAAGAGAAAGGAAAAAAGGGATAGCAAGAATAGACAATTATGCAAATCTACTATCCACTGTATATTCTAGGTGTAGCAAGAGGAGAAAGGGAAGTAGAGCAGAGATACATGCAGAGAGTCCATTCTGAATCAGATTTTGTCCTCAAAATAATTCCCAAATGTGTATCAGTGAATTCAGAAAGCTGAAGGTGGAAGGAAGAAAGGATGACAAGAATGAGAAAAAGAAGAAAAAAAAAAAGAGAGAGAGAGAGAAAAGAAAAAAGATAAGAAAAAGAGCTGTAATAAAAGAGCAGTGAAAGGAAAGAGTTATTTATTTATTTATTATTATTATTTAATTAGCTAGGCTGGGGGGAGGGGGAGAGTGGGTAGGGGCAGTAGGAAGAGTGAAACAAGTTACTTTAGCAGTGGATAAGACACCCAGTGCCCAGCAATGGAAAATACACTAAGAGTTAATTCTGGTCAACCTGAAGGAGAGGGGGGAAGGGATATGCGTTTATCTAGTATTAATAATAAAATAGAACAGAGTAAAAAATCTGTCCTGTCTTCATCTTGGATGGCTCCAGATTGCCTCAGGCCCCCTGAGCAGAAGCAGCTGATTTTTGAGAAAATAAAGCAAAAACAAACAAACAAAACACCTTTGGCGGTCTTTCCCTGTCTGAGTAAGGCTCTGCTTGGTGGAATATTTGTAGCTGGAATTGGCTACTTAGAAAGAAGAAAGGCCAAGGGTTTCAGAAAGGAATAGAGTTGAAGTTGAAATGACACCCCCTGGTGGGACAGGAATCTTGGTAAAGAAAGGAGCTCAGCAGGGGATCCTGCTAGGAGCAGATCTCTGGCCCCCAGGGACTGGTTATGGGGGGGAGAGGGGTCAGGGGTTCGCTTCAGGAATAATAATTAAAAAAATTTTTTTCCTTTCTTTTTACTCTATTTTCTAACCCAAATTGAGTCACCTCCTTGGTGTCACCGCTAGGACCCTTTATTGATTGTCCTACTAAAGGCAAAAACTCCTACCATTTCCAGTACATGTAGTCAGAGCTCAAGCCACGAGCAGCTTCTCAGTCAGTCATCTTCCAGAATCCTTCTGCAGTTTGGATCTTTTAGGCAAGGTTGGTCTGAGCTCATTTTTCTAAATGTTTCTTTTTAATAAAATTTATTTATTTTTTACATTTTGTAGGATGGAAAGAAATTGAGAGGGGGAGGGAAGCAAGAGAGAGAAAGAAAGAGAGAGAAATATAGCCCTCATTCACTACTCATGAAGCTCCCCACTTCCTACAGATTAACTGGGGCTTGAACCTGGGTCCTTGTGCATGGTAATATGTGTGTTTAGCCAGGTGTGCAACTGCCCAAACCCACTTTGAGCTCATTTTTCTACCTATCCATCCAGCCACAGATACACCTACTTGTTCATCCACCTATATACCCATCCACCAACTACCCATCCATCTATTCACTCACTCCTTTATCTGTTCACCCATCCACCTCCCTATCTACCCCACAGAAACTCTGTGAGTCACTGTGTACCAGACACTGTTCAAGGCTTTGAGGACACAGTGATAAGAAATATATGGGGTGTGTGTGTGCATGTGCATGTGTATCCTAGACCTTCTGGCTTCCTCTCATTCCTGCTAAAAAGAAGAACTAGCATTGCTGTTGCAGCTGTCAAGAATCAGATAGTAAATATTTTAGACTTGAGGCTATCAGGTCACTATATTCAGTCCCACTAGGGCATCCTTAAAGCAACCACTGACAGATGCAAATGGTGGATGTGTGTCCTGATAGAACTATCAGTATATCTTAGACAAAAAGTAGCATGAGGATGAGTCTTTGATTTTAGCCAGTTATCTGTCCATGACTTGAGCTTCCTGTGAGCTATAAAGAGGGGTTTTCTGTTGATGCTTCTTTTTTTTTTTTGTCTCCAGGGTTACTGCTGGGGCTTGATGCTTGCATTATGAATCCACTGCTCCTGGAGGCCATCTTTTTTTCATTGTTGTTGCTGTTATTGTATTGTTGCTGTTGCTATTATTGTTTTTGCTGCTGGATAGGACAGAGAGAAATTGAGAAAGGAGGGGAAGATAGAGAGGGGGAGATAAAGATAGACACCTACAGACCTGCTTTACCACTGGTAGCCCCTGAAGGTAGGGACCCAGGGGCTCAAACCAGGATCCTTGAGCTGGTCTTTACTTACTGGCCCCCCTCAATGCTTTTTTTAATTAAATATTTATTTATTAAGGAGAAGGAAAACTAGAGCATCACTCTGGCAAACAAAATGCTGAGGATCAAACTCAGGACTTTGTGCTTGAGGGCTGAATACTTTATTCACTGTGACACCTTATGAGTCACTATCTTCTTTAAAAATTATCTTTATTTATTCTTTGGATAGACAAAGCCAGAAATTCAGAAGGAACGAGGTGATAGGGAGAGAGACAGAGAGACACCTGCAGTACTACTTCACCACTCATGAAGCTTTCCCCATGCAAATGGGGATGAGGGGCTAGAATCTGGGTCCTTTTGCACTATAACATGTGTGCTCAACCAGGTACAACACTACCCAGACCCTCTTTATTTTTAATTGATTATAACTACTCTGTCTGACAGATAAATCCTTCCTCTCCAGCAAAGATTCAGATTGCTTTATCTTTGAACTAAATTGAAGATGTCATATTGTGGACACCTAGAGAGCTCTCTGGAGGAGTGGAATTTTGAACTGCTCATTTTGGGAGGCAATCTGGAGGTCAGATGTAAATGCAGGTTTTAGAGAGAAACTTAATTTGGCTGCATAACTCTAAGCAATTCACGCAGCTCCTCTGAGATAGTTTCTTAATGCACTTGCTTTGTGAGTGAGTTGCAAGGATTAGATGAGATTACTCACATAGTGTGTTTAACATCACTCCTGACCTAAAATTAATGCTAATAAATAGCAGTTTGTCCTCTCTTTTTGCTGTATATTAGGTTGGCTTCCTTCCTCAATACTCTGGATGGAAGGCTTAGCAAAACAAGAGGCAAGAGGCCACGGAGGGGGCTCTGGTAGAGTGTTGGGACTCACATGCATGAGGCTCTAGATTCCATGTCTGCCACTGCCTGTCAGAATATGGCAATCCTCTGGTCTCTCTTGTGCAATGAGTAAATGAATCTTAAAAATATTATTAAAATTGAGGCTGAGGATGTAGCATAATGATTATACAAAAGACTTTCATGCCAGAGGCTCCAAGTTTCCAGGTTCAGTCCTCATCACCACCATAAGCCAGAGCTGAGAAGTGCTTGGACATCTCTCTCTCTCTTTGGATTTCTTATAAAAATAAAATAAATGTTTACAAATATTATTAAAGTCTTTTAAAAAATGAGACAAGAATCCAAGTGGAAGAGAGAGGATATTCCAGGCACAGGAAATGGCCACAGAATGGCCTAAGGGTAGAAGAGATTGATTATGAGGAGATTCAGCTAAGAGGTCATCAGCCCTGGTCAGTTCCAGACATGGCCTCCCTGCTCCCTTCTTCTGTTATTGACTACTATGTCATTGCTGTGAGAGTTCTTCTCTTTCTTTGTTTATTGTGGTGCTGAAGATAGGACCTAGATTCTCACGCAAGTATAATATTGTTGAGCTATTTCCCCCAACTTGTCCTGTTTTTAGAATGAGAGAGAGACAGTGATAGAGATAGAGACAGAGAGAGAAAAAGAGAGTGAGCAAAGCACTGTTCTGCTATCCGAAGAGCTTTCTTTGCTGCTACCATGTAGTGGCAGGGCTTGAACCCAAATCTGCATGCATTTGAAGTGAGTGCTACCACTGAGCCACTTCCCCTCATATACACATTGTTAGAGTTTAGAGTTCCAACTACATCTTTTGATTTGGGGGATCCCCATCAGCATAAAGGTAGATGTGCTATTTATGCTAGTTACTTCCAAGGAGCCTACCATGTAGGTGACACAGCAAGTTATAGCAGCTAGGCTGAAAATATCAGTTTGGGACAAATACCCAAGGGAGAGAGATTAGGCAGGGAGGGCCTAATCTTCCATCTGATTCAGTAGATGATGAAATGGTGCAGTTGGCTGAGCTGGGGCTTGTAAGAAGGAGTGTGGAGAAATTGTGAGGATGTGGTAGAGCCTAGCAGGGCTTGACCTGAAGAGTGAGTCTATCTGGTTAGTCTTTCTCTCTACCGAGAGGTTGAGCAAGAAGGGATAGGTGTAACCCCAAAGGTTTTCCCTGTCTTATCAGACTCCCTGCCTCACAAAGCACCCTGCATTCCTGATACTATGGCCATCAGATAAAAAGAAAGGGGGAGATGTTGGGAAATTGTGAGGATGTGGTTGAGCTTGGCAGGGCTTGACTTGAGGGGACATCCATCCTCTCGTCTTATCAGACTCCCTGATAAGTAAGTCTATGGCCTGCTCCCTTATTAGCTACATAATCATTGTTTTGCCTGAAAGATCCCCACCCATTCCATTCCTTTGATATATCTTCTTTCTACCCTCAAGACCCTTCCTGCCTGCAGGGTATTATTAATCCTTCCAGTTAAAACCCTCGCAACAGTTGCTAACGAAGTTTACTACTTTTCCCAGCCCTTTTGCTTTTTCCCATCCCTTTCCAAACCATGTCAAGCCATTTCTGTTTCCGACTTGCCACTTCTGGGTCTGCCTTTTAAAAGCCTGGGCTCCCTGATCAATAAAGAATTGAATTGCCTTGCCACCACGAGTCTGTTCCTGAGTCATCTTTCTTGTGTCGCTGAATGAGTAACAGCCCAGGCTGGCTTCAGTTGTGTTCTCTTGAACCCAGAAAGTACGCGCCCAGGAAGAGGCAGCCCCATCGGAGTCTTCCAGCATTTCTGAGGACCTTGTACCACAATTCCCTGAAGGCCCTCTGCTCTAGGGCAGAGATGTCCTGGACAGAGCTGGGAATAGGAGTACTTTTCTGATAATTTTATTTAATTATTTATTTTTGCATAGAGACAGAGAGAAACAGAAGAAATGGGGAGATAAAGAGGGAGAGAGAAGGAGAGATACCACTGCTTGTGAAGCTTTCCTCCTAGGTGTGGACCAGGAGTTTAAACAGGTGTCCTTGCACACTATAATATATGTGCTCTACCACCACTTTACCTCCTGCTCTCCCTTCCCCCCTTTTTTTGTCTGTGAAACCAGAGCACCACTCAGTGCTGACTGTTGGTGATGCCCAGGATTAAACCTGGGCCCAGTGGCAAGGAAGTCCTGTGCACAATCACTGCCCATTATTGTCACGTCCTCCTCCATAGTCACTGGATGCTGCAATTCCTCTCAAAAAGTCTGAAGTCCATCCTTTCACTCACTGCCATGCTGGGGTCCAAGATGTCTGCCCTACAGCCATTACTCTGCCTGACAGTGCTGGGGAATATGCCCACAGCTGGGGATAGTGAATAGGAGGGAGGTAAAAACCTTCCTAGCATGTGTCCTTATATGCTAGTCAGTGATGGGTAAACCTGTGGGCCTGGAATAGAACTGGTAGGATTTCCTGATTCCATAAATAGACCACATTCAGAAATCTGATTACTCCTTTTACCTGTAACAGCACAGAGAAATATTGCATGTGTAACAGCACATTATAATGAGATTGACAATATGCTTCCCAATAACTTCCCCCACCTAGGCTTCACACAGTCTTTCTGGTTCCTTTCTCCGGGCTCAGAGAGCTCTCCTCAAGTGGGCCACTTGAAGGAAGGCATCAGCTATCCAGCTGCTACTGCATCTGTTCCTATCCTATCTCCTCAAGATAAAGGGGCAGATGTGTCCTGGGTCTTTTGTGGCTCCCTTTGAGACTGGGGTGATATGGGGGTGCATGTGATTGTCCTCTAGAGCTACAAACTTAGACTTGAGGATGCCTCTCATCCTCTGTGCTTTGACGTTTATTGTTCCTAAGAGCACCTGCCCTGTTGAATGTCCACTTCTTTCCTGGACCCCCTTGGGGTGGAGAGGCTGTGGGATCCTTGTGGATACAGAGAGTGTGGGATTGATGTGCTATTTTTAGTTCCATGGGAGAAGTCACAGCAAGGGGTTGTAATCCCTCCACAGTTTCTTCCATAAAGAACCTGTTGGCAGGCAGTGAGGAGATTCCCACCTGAGCAAACAGAGCCTATACCAGGAGGCAGCCTCCGGGGTCTGACCCAACCTCAAGGGTCATTCCAACTCCCAGAGGCACTTGAATTTGCTCTGTATCAGAGGAGTGGCTCAGGGGCCAGGCTGGCTTGTCTTCTTGTCCTCCCTCCCTGGCTGGCTCACCCCAAGTGACACTTACCTGCATCTTAAGCATCTCTTGTTTCATGCTCTGAGTCAGGTGGTCTCCTTGATGTTATCCCACACTCCTAGTACATTGGATTGACTTAGTCACTGCACCAAACTTGTGCCACAGGTGACTCAGGACACCCTAAGCCCCTGACCTTGGAATGCTGGCTGCCCAGGCAGGTGGGGGTGGTTCAGAGACTAACTCTGGATATTTTTGCTAATAATAGAATGTAAAGGGGGTCATGGAGCTCATAGAGAGATGTCCCCATCTTCTGGGGGTGGGGTGGGGAAGGTGACTGATAGAACTGGAACATGCACAACTGAGATTTTTGTCTCAGTTGAGTCAAATACAGAGGGTGTGACATTTGGGGCACATGGGGAATGATTTTAGATTTAGTAACACAAAGCACCAGTACATTTTCCTGATGACAGGACATGCCTCCTACACAGCAAGATGAGTGATAGGGAGAATAATTATTTAAAACAGGAAATTTTCAGGTGCAGACTTAATAATACCCTGTTCTTCACCACCCTAACTATAGCAGGTACTGCCAGGGTGACCTTTGTCCTGGCTCTAGGATGCTGCTGGAGATAAGTCCTGATAGATGGACAGGGCTTTGTCAGGTAGGCAAAGGGGAAGGGAAGCATTCCAGGTGTGCATGGAGGTGGGTCAGGTCTCTTTCCAGACATGTATTTTTGTCTGGCAGGAGCTTCAGGGGGAAAGTGTATGACATAGACTTTAATTGGAAGGTAGGGCCAATTCCTGAGTCCCAGAATGGTATATTAAGAAGGCCACAGCTTCTCACTTGAAGACATAGGTTATGAGACCCTCAGGAGCAGGGCCAGGACAGTTTTGTGCCTCCCCAGTCCCCTTTATATTCACCCCAGTCCCTCCCCACTGTGTTCTATGAACCTTACTTGTTCTACTCTAGACCAGTGTAGCTCAGAAGAAAGACCACCTTCTATGAATTATTGTATCTTTAGAACCTAAAACATTACTCAACCATAGAGGAGCATCAAAAATGTTTCCTAAATCAGCAAACGGATGAATAGATGAATAAAAACTTTTTATTTTATCTGGAATTTGTCTTCCTTTTTTCCCCCTTCCCTTTCGATCAATCATGGTGTGTCACTTATGGATAGAACTGGAGGTTATAATGCTTAGTGAAGGAAATAAGAAAGTGAAAGACAGCTACTAGATGGGGTTTGCTTATTTGTGAATTCTAGAGAATTAAAGTGTAAGAACCTGAAAAAAATAAAAAAGGAGAAGCCAAACTGTCTCTCTGATGTTGTGAGAATTGTGGTGGTTATAGGTGGTGGATGTGGTATGGAATTATGACCTTCTTAGGGAACTATAACCCTGTGACCTTCTTCTAGTCTTAGAAACTACTATCAAATCACTGATACAAAACTCTAAATGGATCAAGGACCTGCATGTTAGACCATAAACTATCAAATACTTAGAGGAAATTGTTGGTGGAACTCTTTTCCATCTGAATTTCAAGGACATCTTTGGTGATACAGACCTAATAGCAATGAAGTCTACAATAAAAAATAAATCAGACTACATCAAATCGAACAGCTTCTGCACAGCAAAAGAAATCATCACCCAAAGAAACTCCTCACAAAATGGGAGAAGATCTTTACATGCCATGCATCTGACAAGAAGCTAATAACCAAAATATATAAAGAGCTCACCAAATATAGCAACAACAACAACAACAAGCAAATGACAATTCAAAAGTGGGGAGAGGATGTGAACAGAATACTCACTACAGAAGAGATCAAAAAGGCAAACAGACATATGAAAAACTATTCCATGTCGATGATTGTCAGAGAAATGCAAACAAAGATAACAATGAGATACCACCTCATCCCTGTGAGAATGTCATACATCAGAAATGACAGCAACAATAAACACTGGAGAGGTTGTAGGGACAAAGGAATCCTCCTGCACTGCTGGTGAAAATGTAAATTTGTCCAACCCCTGTGGAGAGCAGCCTGGAGAACACTCACAAGGCTAGAAATGGACCTTCCTTATTACCAGTAACTCTTCTCCTAGAGATATGTCCTAAGGACTCAATAACACATATACAAAAAGATATATGTACACCTATGTTCATAGCAACACAATTCATAATAGCCAATACCTGGAAGCAACCTAGGTGTCCAACAACAGATGAGTGGCTGAGAAAATTATGGTCTTCATTGCAATGGAATATTACATAGCTATTAAGAACAATGAACAATGAACCTATCTTGGATGGAGCTAGAAGATAAGAAGATACCTGAGATAAGCCAGAAGGACCGAGATGAATATGTGATGATCCCACTCATAAACAGAAGGTGAGAAAGTGAAGGTAAGAAAGAACAGAAAGGGAAATGCAAAGTAGAATTTGACTGAGTTTAGAGTATTTCACCAAATAAAAAACTCTGGGAGTGAGAATGGGGAAAGGGTAGACTTTCAGTTCTACTGTAGGGGGTTGGGACACAGACCTTTGGTAGTGGGAATGGTGTTAATATATTCTTCTATTAACCTATAGTCTTATGAATCACTATTTAATCAATATGTAAGGAGAAAAATAGATTGAATGTCTTGAACTTTTTTTTCATTTTCAAAAATAATTTTTACTTATAAAATGGAAACACTGAGATAGGATAAGAGAGGTATAATTCCCATCACCAGAACTCCATATCCCATCAGCTCCCATGATAGCTTTCCTATTCTTTACCCCTCTGGGAGTATGGACTCAGGGTCATTATGGGGTGCAGAAGGTGGAAGGTCTGGCTTCTGTATTGCTTCCCCACTGAACATGGGCATTGGCAGGTCAATCCATACTCCCAGCCTGTCTCTCTTTCTCTAGTGGGGCAGCGTTCTGAGGAAATGGGGCTCCAGGACACATTGGTGGGGTCATCTGCCCTAGGAAGTTTGGTTGGCATCATGGTAGCATGTGGAACCCAGTGGCTGAAAAGAGAGTTAACATATAAAGTCAAGCAAATTGTTGACTAATCATGAACCTAAAGTCTGGAATGCTGCAGATGAAGATTTGGAGTCTCCATTTTGGAAAAAGCTAGAGGGTATATTTTAGGTATATTGCAAGGGCCCATGACTTAGATTATTAATATATGCAATATCACTTAATTTTTACCAGATAGTTGCAAAAAATGTCATAGTTGAACTTTTTAAAAAAAATTTATTTATTTTCCCTTTTGTTGCCCTTATTGTTTTTATTGTTGTTGTAGTTATTATTGTTGTTGATGTTGTTGTTGTTGGATAGGACAGAGAGAAATGGAGAGAGGAGGGGAAGACAAAAAGGGGGAGAGAAAGATAGCTACCTGTAGACCTGCTTCACCACCTGTGAAGCGACTCCCCTGCAGGTGGGGAGCTGGGGGCTTGAACTGGAATTCTTATGCTGGTCCTTGTGCTTTGCGCCAGGTGCGCTTAACCTGCTGGCTATAGCTGACTCCCTATAGTTGAACTTTGACATGTATGGTACAACAGTGAAATTATATTCACAGTGAAGTTTTTTAAAGTTTTTTTATTTATAAAAAGGAAATATTGACAAAGCCATAGGATAAGAGCGGTACAACTCCACACAATTCCCACCACCAGATCTCCATATCCCATCCCCTCCCTTGATAGCATTCCTATTTTTTTTTAATTTCTTTATTGGGGAATCAATGTTTTACATTCAACAGTAAATACAATAGTTTGTACATGCATAACATTTCCCAGTTTTCCATATAATACAACCCCTACTAGGTCCTCTGTCATCCTTCTTGGATCTGTATTCTCCGCACCCACCCACCCACCCCAGAGTCTTTTACGTTGGTACAATACACCAATTAGCGTTCCTATTCTTTATCCCTCTGGGAGTATGGACTGAAGGTCATTGTGGGATGAAGAAGGTTGAAGGTCTAGCTTCTGTAATTGCTTCCCTGCTGAACATGGGCGTTAACTGGTCGATCCATACTCCCAGCCTGCCTCTCTTTCTCTAGTAGGGTGGGTCTCTGGGGAAGCAGAGCTCCAGGACATATTGGTGTAGTCGTTTGTTCAGGGAAGTCTGGTTGGCATCAGGCTAGCATTTGGAACCTGGAGGTTAAAAGGAGTGTTAACATACAAAGCCAAATTATTGACCAATCATGGACCTAAAGGCTGGAATAGTACAGATGAAGAGTTGGGGGGGGGGGTGAATCCATTTTGTAGATAGCTAGTAGGCATATTTTAGTTATATTCCAAAGGACCTACGGCTATACTAGTATTTTTTTTTTTGCCTGTGCCTGAAATCTGATATGCAGGTGGATCCTAATTATTGTCTGGGGAGATGATGTCATGGCTGGTAGAAGGACCAGAAAGATGGATCAGGGAAGAGAGTAGCTTCCAAATATGGGAAAGATATATAAATATTGTTGACTATAAACCCCATTGAGTTGATGTGATCTGGGACCCATATTCAGCTTAGTAACCTATGTGACCTCTGCATTCCTGTAGATCTGATCTCACATTCCATGGTCATAGTAGGAACATTCCAAGCTTCCCCAATATCAGGACCCATCTTCTTCCTCAGATGTAGCATAGAGTATATTGTCCAATCTTCCTTTGGAGGATGAACATTCTCTACCATTATTGATCCAAATTGAGGGCAAGGTCCTATGGGGGCCCACAAAGGGGTCTATTGTGTTGTTCCTGATAGAAATGACCAGTAACAATGGAGAGAGGGAATTTATTTTGAGATCTAGGCCCATTATGTCTGTTTGGGAATCTCAGGACTCCCCAAATAGGGCCCCAGCTTGTCTTGAGCTTTTTAATGCGTAGACTTCAGTTCTGAGTATATATTCCTTTAATCTAAGCACTTAAAGTTTCAAATGAGTAAATCTATTGAATTTTAACATTGGGATTAAATTGTTAATGCACTTATAAAAATAATTTTTTAAAATATTAAATCATCCATAATCTTAGACTAAGGAGACCAGACATAACTGGTCTTGTCAGTATATAAGATATAGTTATTTGTAAATAGCATTAAATGACACAAATCATGGTAAAGTCTACAATAAATCCTAACCATGGGACTTTCAAAGCAAATCAAGTTCCCGAATAACTTGGTTATAATAATAATTATTATTTATTGCCTTTTTAAACCTAAGACAGCAAGGAAACTTCCTCATTCTTTATAAACCCATATTTCTCCCAGTTTTGGAGCCTTTTGGCTTTGCTTTTCCTTCATGCTTCTCTTGATCCCTACCATTTGATACTGCATCTGCTGATCTCAACTAGATCAATGCAACCAGTGCCACTACTACCTATTCCACTTCAGACTGTGTCCAGAGATGCCAGGTGTGGGATGTCAATACTCAGTAAGACCTTTCTTAGCTCATAGGACTTCTTAATTCCATTTCGGGTGCGCACTTCCTAACAAAGCTATTGTACCTAGATATAGACCAGGGTCCAATAGGGCACATGTGCACATGTATCCATAAGTTGGGGGGAAAATATATACTTTAAAGTAAAAGTGCACAATAGTCGACAATGACTCATAAGTGTAGCAAGCAAGTAGAAAGACCTAAAAAAGACACCATAAAGTACTTAATCAAATATTTTCTACTTAGACCTAGATACCCTCCTTGCCTACTCCCTATTTCACTTCCCTCAGTCACTCTAAGTGGACAATGGCAAGAAACTGGCACACTCTAATGATGGCCCTTTTGGTCACTACCATGCCACCTCATCATCTGGGGCCTTAGTCAGGGAATCCTTGGATTTCCACATAGACATGATGGCGCCTAGACCTCTAACAGATCCCTCTCTCCACCATCACTGGTCATGTCCATCAGGAACAACATCATAAACCTTCTTGTGAGCCTATACAGGACATTGCTCTCAGTGTAGAACTACAGTGGTAGGAATTGCCCCACTCACTGGAGGGATACTGGGTAAACATACTCTTGCACTCAAGGAAGAGTGGTCCTAAAATGAGTGCAGCCTAGAATGTTCCTAGCTATGACCATGGAGTGCAAGCTCAGAGCTATAGGGATGCAGAGGTTATACAGGCTCCTGTGCTAAATATGAATAGACATGGGACCAAGGTCAGATTGATGGGGTTTACAGTTAATGGTATTTATATACTTTTGCCATATTCAGGAGCTTCTCTCTACCTTTATCCAGCTTTCTAGTCCTATCCTCAATTCTGACCATCTTCCCAGACAATACTCCTAGCCCATCTGCATGTTAGCTGTTGGACAGAAATTAGTAAAGTCATGAGCCTCTTGGAATATAACTAAAATAGGCTTCCTAGCTCCTTTCAACATGAATATCCCAAATTCTTCTGCTATAGTTTTACTTTTAGATTCCTTATAATTAACCAAATTTTTCTGCTTTATATCTTAATGCTTTCCAACCACCAAGTTGCAGTTGCTACCATGATGCCAATATGACTTCCCTGGGCATACAACATCACCAATGTGTCTTCATCCTCTTCAGAGCCCTACCACACTAGGGAAAGATAGAAACAGGCTGGAGATATGGATCCACCTGTCAATGCCCATGTTCAATGGAGAAGCATTTACAGAAGCCAGACTTCCCTCCTTCTGCACTTCAAAAAGATCTTTGGTCCATACTCCCAGGGGGATAAAGAATAGGTACCCTTTCAATGGAGGGGAGGGGATATGATTCTCTAGTGGTGGGAATTGTACCCCTCTTATACCACAATCTAATAAAAAATCATACACACATATATATAAAGAAATTAATGGTGACTGCTCATACAAGATTCCTTTAAGCCATCTGTAAATCCTAAACCTAACCCCCTCTTCCTCCTGCTGTTTGTGAAAGCCCTTCAGATTTAAAGCCAACTCCTGGTATTTGTAAAAGTCCTGACAGCCTTTGACCTTTATGACTTCTGCCCATCTCTTGGACCTTGTATGTATAATATGAATAATTTTTTTGGTTAACATTTCTTTTCACATAAAAGGGAAATCTTACTGAACATCAGGTCCCAGAAATTTTTAGTATGAGCTGGTTCTGGTGGCACTTGAATAAAACTGTGTTTTCCAGAAAAAAATATCACCAACCTCCCACCTTCTGCACCCCACAATGACCCTGGGTCTGTACTCCCAGAGGGATAAAGAATAGGAAAGCTATCAAGGGAGGAGATTGGATATGGAGCTCTGGTTGTGTAACTGTGTGGAATTGTACCCCTCCTATCCTATGGTCTTGTCAATATTTCCATTTTAAAAATAAATTAAAAAATATTTAAAATCTGAAAAAAATCACTGATACAAATTATATTTAAGAGATATGTTGTTATGGGTTTTATGGGTTATTTCTTTCCTATAGCCACTTCAGATCACTCTCCCTGGGCTCTCAGTTCCTAGCACATGTGCTTAACACATCTCCCTTCCAGATTGTGTTATATATCTTGGATAAAGATTGGGACATAGCAGATGCTCACGTAGGGTCATAATTTGCCCCAAGAACTCCCAATAGCCAGTTTCAGTGGATCCACAATATCCGCCTCTTGGATGAGAAGTACAACTGTCAAGATCTGGGTCTCCCTCCCTCCACTATTTCTACTGCTTAAGGGCCCAGATTCACGGAAGTTTCTGGAAGGCAGTGGCTCCAAAATACCCCTTCATAGCCCTACCAGTTAACCAGGCTGCATCCCTTATTTAGCTCCTCTGGGCCATTCCCAGCTGTTGCTGTTACAGAGGTTCCAAAGTCTCCTGGTTTTCCCTTCCCTGACTGTACCTCTGACTGACAGCTTTCCCCTGTTATGGAGTCCATGGGCTCTGGACTGATTCCATGGACTCAGGAGGCCTAACATGAATATTCTGAGTCTGTTGAAGCTGAGGTGGTTACTCATGCTCTTTATGAAGGTTGAGACACTCACATTTCTGCCCAGACCAGGATCTATTTCAATCAGGAAGTTTCTTTTGCTACCCAAAGGAACAGATCAGTCCTCTCCTAAGCTTGTAGTTGATGAGAGAGTGGGCCTGTGGCCTCATGTGGGCAGTGCAGTCACAGAGTGTCCAGGGCTGACAGCTGAACTGACACACCAAGAAGGGGGTCATGACCCTGGCATCTGTCTGAGATAGCATCCCGCAGACTGAATAGCAGAGGGCAGCAGCCTCTCAGGAATACTGTGGCTGAACTTGAAGCAATTGCAGACAGAGAATGAGAAAGGCTACAAATAACAACACAGGGTTGGAGATAGTGCCAAGCCCCACATCTGTGGTGGGTAGAACAGGGTTTGGGGATTTGAGGAGACAGAGGCAATCTGAAGGCTGCAAAATAAAAGACAAACACTACTTTGGTTAGGGAAAGAATCAGACTGTTGTCTTTTTCTTTAGGATTGTTATTTTATTATTGAAATAATATGAACATAAGAGTTACATATGTCTTCTGGGCTGAATATGGACCCCAGATCAAATCGATGAGGTTTACAGTTTAACAATATTTATATACCTTTCCCATATTTGGGAGATACTCTCTTCCCTGGTCCAGCTTTCTAGTCCTTTTCACAACTATGACACCATATCCCCAGACAATACCTTGGGTCCACCTGCATGTTGGCTGTCAGACTCAGGCAAGAACTAGCAAAGTCATGGGCCCCTTGGAATATACCTAAAATAGACCTACTAGCTTTTTCCAGAATGGAGACCCCAAATCTTCATCTGCAGTATTCCAGACTTTAGGTTCATGATTAGTCAACAATTTGCTTGGCTTTATATGTTAACTCTCTTTTCAGCCACCAGGTTCCACATGCTACCATGATGCCAACCAAACTTCCTAGGGCAGATGACCCCACCAATGTGTCCTGGAGCCCCACTTCCTCAGAACGCTGCCCCACTAGGGAAAGAGAGACAGGCTGGGAGTATGGGTTGACCTGTCAATGCCCATGTTCAGTGGGGAAGCAATTACAGAAGCCAGACCTTCCATCTTCTGCACCCTATAATGACCCTGGGTCCATACTCCCAGAGGGGTAAAGAATAGGAAAGCTATCAGGGGAGGGGATTGGATACAGAACTCTGGTGGTGGGAATTATGTAGATTGTGCCCCTCTTATTCTATGGTCTTGTCAATATTTCCATGTTATAAATAAGAATTAAAAAAGGGGGGGCAGAGACCCACTCTACTAGGGAAAGAGAGAGGCAGGCTAGGAGTATGGATCGACTGACTAGTCAATGCCTATGTTCAGCGGAGAAGCAATTATAGAAGCCAGGCCTTCTACCTTCTGCAACCCACAATGACCTCGGGTCCATACTCCCAGAGGGATAAAGAATGGGAAAGCTGTCAGGGAAGGGGATGGGATATAGAGTTCTGGTAGTGGGAACTATGTGGAGTTGTACCCCTCCTATCCTACGGTTTTGTTGATGTCTCCTTTTAAAAAAATAAATAAAAAGGGGGGAGTTACATGAGAGAGAGAGAAAGAGAGAGAGAGAGAGAGAGAGAGAGAGACACCAGAGCATCAACCAGGGACTGAATTGGGAGCTTCAGTCATAAAAGCTTGATATTCTGTCAGAAGAGTTAATTTCCTGGCTACCAGACTGTCTTTTAAAAAATATTTTATTTTACTTTCATGAGAGACAGAGAGAGAACAGAGCACTGCTCAGCTCTGGTGCTAGGGATTGAACCTGGGACCTCAGAACATGAAATTCTTTTTTTTTTTTTCATTCATGTCTTTTTTTTTCTTTCTTTATTGGGGAATTAATGTTTTACATTCAACAGTAAATACAATAGTTTTTACATGAATAACATCCCCCAGTTTCCCATATAACAGCACAACCACCACTAGGTCCTCTGTCATCCTTTTTGGACCTGTATTCTCCCCACCCAGCCACCCCCACCCCAGAGTCTTTTACTTTGGTGAGATACGCCAATTCCATTTCAGGTTCTACTTGTGTTTTTCTTTTTCTTCTGATCTTGTTTTAAAAAAAAAAAAAAAAGACATGCTGGTTGTTGGGTGGTAGCACAGTGAGATGAGTGCACATGACACAAAGTGCAAGGACTGGCTCAAGGCTGGTTTGAGCCCCCTGCTCCCTACCTGCAGGGAGTGGGGGTAGAGGAGATAGCATAATGGTTAAGGCATGAAATTCCTTATTAAAATTTTATTTATTTATTATTGGATAGAGACAGAGAAAATTTGAGAGAGGAGGGGGAAATGATAGATGATAGATAGATAGACAGATAGATAGACAGACCGAGAGACAGGCAGACAGACAGACAGATAGATAGATAGATAGAAAGAGACAGATATCTTCAGCCTTGCTTCAATACTTGTGAAGTGATTCGACTTCCGGAGGCAGAGCTACGAGCAGCAGATTGCTTTCTCTCCTCTCCTCTCCTCTCCCGGATCAACTAGGAATACCAAAGGAGACCACCCGGACCAAAACAAGACAGGACTAGAATGACCACAGGAACCCAGTAAATCACCCGTGAGTACAAACACGTGTGGCTGGTGACAGAGAGGAGAGAGGGGCCTAAGGAGAGATTAAGTGGCTGCTAACAGTTCAACAGTTTATCAGTGGAGACACCACCTCCAGTCTGCTCCACAACAAGGGGACAGCTGAAGGGAGGAAAGGACTCCCCAGAGACTCACCAAGTGCAACTCTGAGTCTCCATTGCTACTACCCTCAGAATCTGAAGCAGCAACAGGAAGGGTCACCAAGGGACAGAGATCTAACCGGGAAACTCAGGAGAAGACCTATACCTCCTTGGCATAGCTGAGGGGCTGTGAAAGTCTCTTTTCATAACCACTGGATTATCTCTGCCACACCCTGCTTTATCTCTTGGTCAGGAGTCATTGATTAAGCTTCTTCTTCTTCTAGCGTTTGCCCTTCTTCCATAGCCAGTCAACAGCGTCAGGTTGAAAGCTGTCAGGAGCTGCTTGTTGCTGGCTTTGAAAGTGACTGGGATCCATGTCGATTCAGTTGGCTAGGAAGGATCATCAGTTTCCCCAATGAATGGGTACTCACAGGATGCACCACGAGAAGGTCAATCCAATGCATCCCAGTGATTAAGCTAAGAAGCCTATTGATAGTTTAAAAGCCCTCAGGCTCCCATAGCCTACAGGGAAGAAAAAAAAAGGGGCTTTTACACCACTGAGCTCCAACTCAGGGATTGAAAAAACTGTTAACTTCCACCACTGTAAACCCTTTAATTAAATTACTTAGACACAAGTCAATCCAGGCAATAGTGATCAATAATTTGAAAAGTACTGATAAAGGGAACTCATAACATAATATATAAAATGGTTAAAACAACAAGAAGAAATATTGGAGACTCAAACCAGGACAAGAGTCCAGCTAAAAGTCCTCCAGAGGGTGAAGCACAAAACAACGAGTTCAACATCCAGACATTAGCTAAGGAAATAATAACAGGAGTGAGTAAATAATTTGAAAAAATTGTAATCAGAAATGCAGGAACAACAAATGAGAATATGGAAGAAAATTCTAATTATCTCATGGTTATTAGAGAGCTGAAAGCTGAAATCGCTGAGCTAAGAAGGCAACTAGCTGAACAAGCTAAAACAGTATCAGAGCAGGGCAACAAAATAGATGAACTACAGAAAGCAGTAGAGGGCAGAGAGAATAGAATCAATGAGGCTGAAGACAGAATTAGCAAGATTGAGGATGAATTAGAGACAACTAAAAAAGAAGTAAGGGATCTCAAAAAGAGATTAAGAGATGCTGAAAACAACAACAGAGTCCTATGGGATGACTTCAAAAGAAACAATATACACATTATTGGCTTACCAGAGGAAGAAAGAGAAGGAGAGGAAGAAAGCATTCTCCAGGCCATAATAGCTGAAAATTTCTCTAGTCTAGACAACACCAAAGACATAAAGATTCAAAGCCCAGAGGGTCCCAAACAGAATTAACCCAGACCTAAAGACACCAAGACATGTCATACTTAGAATGGAAAGGAATAAGGATAAATAAAGGATCCTCAAGGCTGCAAGAGAAAAACAAAGAGTCACCTACAAAGGAAAACCCATAAGATTAGCAGCAGACTTCTCCATACAAACACTACAGGCCAGAAGAGAATGGCAAGATATCTACTGAGTGCTCAATGAGAAAGGCTTTCAGGAAAGAATACTATATCCTGCTAGACTGTCATTCAGACTAGATGGAAGCATCAAAACCTTCTCAGACAAGCAACAGTTGAAGGAAACAACCATCACCAAGCCTGCCCTGAAAGAAGTTCTGAAAGGTTTCCTATAAACAACCAGACCACCACAAATAGGACATATATCAAAACACTCTAAAACTCTACAAGAATGGTGTTAAAATATCTTCAATCTTTGATATCAGTAAATGTCAATGTCCTGAATTCACCTATTAAAAGACACAGAGTAGGAAGATGGATCAGAAAACACAACCCAACAATATTTTGTCTACAGGAAACTCACCTAACTCAACAAGACAAACACAGACTTAAAGTGAAAGGATGGAAAACTATCATATAAGCCAATGGCTCACAAAAAAGGGCAGGAACAGCTATTCTCATATCTGACATGATAGACTTTAAAATAGATAAGATTAAAAAAGATAGGAATGGACACTACTTAATGCTCAGAGGATCAGTCAATCAAGAGGACTTAACAATTATTAATATCTATGCACCCAATGAGAAGCCATCTAAATACATCAAACTTCTACTGAAAGAGCTACAGCAATATATTAACAGTAACACAATCATAGTAGGGGACTTCAACACCCCACTGTCTCAACTTGACAGATCATCCAGGAAGAAAATCAGTCAAGACATAAGGGAGCTAAATGAAGAGATAGATAAACTAGAACTATTGGACATTTTCAGAGTCATTCATCCCAAGAAACTGGAATACACATTTTACTCAAATCCACATGGATCATTCTTAAGGATAGACCATATGTTAGGCCACAAAGACAGCATCAGCCAATTCAAGAGCACTGAAATCATCCCAAGCATCTTCTCACAGTGGAACTAAACTAACACTTAACAATCAACAAAAGATTAGTAACAGTCCCAAAATGTGGAAGCTCAACAGTACACTTCTTAACAACTTCTGGGTCAAAGAGGAAATCAAGGAAGAAATCAAAATGTTTCGAGAGTTCAATGAAAATGAAGACACAAGCTATCAAAATATTTGGGACACAGCTAAAGCAGTCCTAAGAGGGAAGTTCATAGCTATACAAGCACACATTAGGAAACAAGAAAAGGCACAAATAAACAGCCTGATTGCACATCTTAAAGACCTAGAAGAAGAACAACAAAGGAATCCTAAAGCAACCAGAAAGATAGAAATCACTAAAGTTAGGGCAGAAATAAATAACATTGAGAATAGGAAAACCATACAAAAGATCAATGAAAGTAAATGTTGCTTCTTCGAAAGAGTAAACAAAATCGACAAACCTTTAGCCAGACTCACAAAACAAAAAAGGGAGAAGACCCAAATAAATCAGATAGTAAATGAAAGAGGAGATATCACAACAGACACTGCAGAAATTCAACATATCATGCGAGGCTTCTATGAACAACTATATGCCACCAAGCTAGAGAACCTGGAAGAAATGAATGATTTCCTAGATACCTACCAACTTCCAAAACTAAGTAAAGAGGAAGTGGATAACATGAACAGGCCCATCACAGCTAATGAAATTGAAACAGTTATCAAAAATCTTCCCAAAAATAAAAGTCCTGGACCAGATGGTTTTACAAATGAATTCTATAAAACTTTCAAAGAAGAACTAATACCTCTACTTTTAAAAGTCTTCCAGAAGATTGAAGACACTGGAATACTCCCTGCCAGCTTCTATGAAGCCAACATCACCCTGATACCAAAAGCAGACAGGGACACAACCAAAAAAGAAAACTACAGACCAATATCTCTGATGAACATAGATGTGAAAATATTGAACAAAATTCTAGCCAACCGGATACAGCAGTATATCAAAAAGATTGTTCATCATGACCAAGTGGGGTTTATCCCAGGCATGCAAGGTTGGTTTAATATATGTAAATCAATCAATGTGATCCACCCCATCAACAAAAGCAAGACCAAAAACCACATGGTCATATCAATAGATGCAGAGAAAGCCTTTGACAAAATACAACATCCCTTTATGATCAGAACACTACAAAAAATGGGAATAGATGGAAGATTGCTGAAGATAGTGGAGTCTATATATAGCAAACCTACAGCCAACATCATACTCAATGGTGAAAAACTGGAAGCATTTCCCCTCAGATCAGGTACTAGACAAGGCTGCCCACTATCACCATTACTATTCAACATAGTGTTGGAAGTTCTTGCCATAGCAATCAGGCAGGAGCAAGGAATTAAAGGCATACAGATTGGAAGAGAAGAAGTCAAACTCTCCTTATTTGCAGATGATATACATGGAAAAACCTAAGGAATCCAGCAAGAAGCTTTTGGAAATCATCAGGCAATACAGTAAGGTGTCAGGCTATAAAATTAACATTCAAAAGTCAGTGGCATTCCTCTATGCAAACACTAAGTTAGAAAAAATTGAAATCCAGAAATCAGTTCCTTTTTCTATAGCAACAAAAACAATAAAATATCTAGGAGTAAACATAACCAAAGAACTGAAAGACTTGTATACTGAAAATTATGAGTCACTACTCAAAGAAATTGAAAAAGACACAAAGAAGTGGAAAGATATTCCATGTTCATGGGTTGGAAGAATTAACATCATCAAAATGAATATATTACCCAGAGCCATCTACAAATTTAATGCTATCCCCATCAAGATCCCAAGCACATTTTTTAGGAGAATAGAAAAAATGCTACAAATGTTTATCTGGAACCAGAAAAGACCTAGAATTGCCAAAACAATCTTGAGAAAAAAGAACAGAACCGGAGGCATCACACTCCCAGATCTCAAACTGTATTATAGGGCCATTGTCATCAAAACTGCTTGGTACTGGACCATGAACAGACACACTGACCAGTGGAATATAATTGAGAGCCCAGAAATGAGGCCCCACACGTATGGACATCTAATCTTTGACAAAGGGGCCCAGACTATTACATGGGGAAAGCAGAGTCTCTTCAACAAATGGTGTTGGAAACAATGGGTTGAAACATGCAGAAGAATGAAACTGAATCACTGTATTTCACCAAATACAAAAGTAAATTCCAAGTGGATCAAGGACTTGGATGTTAGACCAGAAACTATCAGATACTTAGAGGAAAATATTGGCAGAACTTTTTTCCGCATAAATTTTAAAGACATTTTCAATGAAACGAATCCAATTACAAGGAAGACTAAGGCAAGTATAAACCTATGGGACTACATCAAATGAAAAAGCTTCTTCACAGCAAAAGAAACCACTACCCAAACCAAGAGACCCCTCACAGAATGGGAGAAGATCTTTACATGCCATACATCAGATAAGAGTTTTATAACCAACATATATAAAGAGCTTGCCAGACTCAACAACAAGACAACAAATAACCCCATCCAAAAATGGGGGGAGGACTTGGACAGAATATTCACCACAGAAGAAATCCAAAAGGCCAAGAAACACATGAAAAAATGCTCCAAGTCTCTGATTGTCAGAGAAATGCAAATCAAGACAACAATGAGATACCACTTCACTCCTGTGAGAATGTCATACATCAGAAAAGGTAACAGCAGCAAATGCTGGAAAGGGTGTGGGGTCAAAGGAACCCTCCTGCACTGCTGGTGGGAATGTCAATTGGTCCAACCTCTATGAAGAACAGTCTGGAGAACTCTCAGAAGGCTAGAAATGGACCTACCCTATGACCCTGCAATCCCCCTCCTGGGGATATATCCTAAGGAACCCAACACATCCATCCAAAAAGATCTGTGTACACATATGTTCTTGGCAGCACAATTTGTAATAGCCAAAACCTGGAAGCAACCCAGGTGTCCAACAACAGATGAGTGGCTGAGCAAGTTGTGGTCTATATACACAGTGGAATACTACTCAGTTGTAAAAAATGGTGACTTCACCGTTTTCAGCCGATCTTGGATGGACCTTGAAAAAATCATGTTGAGTGAAATAAGTCAGAAACAGAAGGATGAATATGGGATGATCTCACTCTCAGGCCGAAGTTGAAAAACAAGATTAGAAAAGAAAACACAACCAAAGCAACGATTGCCACCTCAACATGCTTCACATCAGACTGTATCCAGAGACTTCACGTGTGGAATGACAACCCTTCAACTTCATTACTCGGGTGAGACCTTTCCTTTTATAGTATACTCTAATTTCATCTCAGGTAGTTCACTTTCTACAAAGTCCCATAATCTAGATATACACCAGTTTCTGTGAGAGAGAGCTTATGTGCACACGTATCCATAAACTACTGCAAAATATATACCTGAAAGCAGAAGTACACTAGAGTTTGCAGTGAGTACCTCCCTAACACTTCCTCTCCTCTATTCCAAGCTTGGGATCCATGATTGCTCAACAAATTGTTTTGCTTCATATGTTAACTCTCTTTTCAATCACCAGGTTCCAGATGCCACCAGGATGCTGGCTAGGCTTCCCTGGATTGAAGACCCCACCAATGTGTCCTGGAGCTCAGCTTCCCCAGAGACACACCTTACTAGGGAAAGAGAGAGGCAGACTGGGAGTATGGACCGACCAGTCAACGTCCATGTTCAGCGGGGAAGCAATTACAGAAGCCAGACCTTCTACCTTCTGCAACCCTCAAAGACCCTGGGTCCATGCTCCCAGAGGGCTAGAGAATGGGAAAGCTACCATGGGAGGGGGTGGGTTATGGGGATTGGGTGGTAGGAATTGTGTGGAGTTGTACCCCTCCTACCTTATGTTTTTGTTCACTAATCCTTTCTTAAATAAAAAATTAAAAAAAAAAAGTAAAGAAAACACAAGTCGAACCTGAAATGGAATTGGAGTATTACACCAAAGTAAAAGACTCTGGGGTGGGTGGGGATAATACAGGTCCATGAAAGATGATGAATGACATAGTGGGGGTTGTATTGTTAAATGGGAATCTGGGGAATGTTATGCATGTACAAACTATTGTATTTACTGTTGAATGTAAAACATTAATTCCCCAATAAAGAAATAAATTATTAAAAAAAATACTTGTGAAGCTTTCCCCTTGCAGGTGGGGAGCAGGGACTTGAACCTGGGTCCTTGGCTCACTGTAATACATGTACTTAACCAGATGTGTGAATGCCCGGCCGGGTAGGCATGAAAGTCTTTTTCATAACCATTTTATTATGTCCCAGGACCCAGTGCTTTAATTTTATTCATTTATTTATTTTATTTTATTTTTTTTCTACTTCTTTTTTTTTTACATGCATAATATTCCCCAGATTCCCATTTAACAATACAACCCCCACTATTTCATTCATCATTTTTCATTTATTTATTTTAATGAGAGATATACGAAGATACACTCAGAGAGAGAGATCAGAGCACTGCTAAGCTCTGGCTGGGGACTTAACCCTGGGACCCCAGTGCCTTAGGCATGAATCTTTTCATAACCATTGTACTGTTTTACCTGGCTCCAGTCCTTTATTTTTTATATTTATTTATTTATTATTTATTGCCTCCAAGGTTATTTCTAAGGCTCAGTGCCTGCACCATAAGTCCACTGTTACTGGAGGCTATTTTTTTCCTTTTGTTGTCCTATTTTTAAAATTTATTTATCATTGTTGTGGTTATTATCATTGTTATTTTTTAATTTTTTAAAATTTATTTAAGAAAGAAGACATTAACAAAAACATAGGATAGGAGGGGTACAACTCCAAACAATTCCTATCACCCGATCTCCATTCCCATCCCCTCTCCTGATAGCTTTCCCTTTCTCTATCCCTCTGGGAGTATGGACCCAGGGTTGTTGTGGGCTGCAGAAGGTGGAAGGTCTGGCTTCTGTAATTGCTTCCCCGCTGAACATGGGCATTGACTGAACGATCCATACTCCCATCCTGCCTCTCTTCCTAGTAGGGTGGGTCTTTGGGGAAGTGGTGCCCCAGGACACATTGGTGGGGTTTTCAGTCCAGGGAAGTCTGGTCGGCATCATGCTGGCATCTGGAACCTGGTGGCTGAAAAGAGAGTTAACATACAAAGCCAAACAAGTTGTTGAACAATCATGGACCTAAAGGCTGGAATAGTGCAGATGAAGTGTTGGGGGGGGGGGTACTCCCTGCAGACACTTGTGTACTTCTGCTTTTAGGTATATATTTTTCCCTGGTTTATGGACACGTGCGAACATATGCTCTATCTCAGGGGACCTGGTCTATATCTAGGTTTGGGGACTTTATTAGGAAGTGGACCACCAGGAATGGAATTAGAGAATACTATGAAAGGAAAGGTCTCACCTGAGTAATGAAGCTGAAGGGTTGTCATTCCACACCTGAAGTCTCTGGACACAGTCTGAAGTGAAGCATGCTAGGGTGGTACTCGTTGCGTTGACTGGGTTGTGATCGGCGGATGGAATATTATTTGATATGAATTGAGAGAAACATGACCCACCCTAAGGTTCCAGGACTGGGGGAAATATAGGCTCTATTGTGGAAATGTGAGGTTCCTGCTGTCTTAGGGTTTAAGAAGACAATAGATAGTTATTGTTATAATCACATTATTTGGTAATTGGTTTAACTTTGTAAAGTCCCTTTGTTAGGGTTTGCTGTATAATACCCAGCATGTTGTATATAGCTGTGCCACCGGTTGCTTCTGTTCTACCTGGTCTAGACTTTTGAGAGGCAGCATATCAAAGACTCAGCCTATGTATTAAAAAGACTCAGTCTGTGTTTTAAAAAGTTCAAGACATACAATAAATTTTCACCTCTTATATTAATTAAATAGTGGTTTATATGAATACACATTAATAGGAGTGTACATAAACACAGTTCCCACCACCAAAAGACTGTATCCCATTGCACCCACCCACACCTGCCCCTGCCACCCAGGGAAGCCGAATATCCATCCTCCTCCTCACCACAGAGTTTTTACTTTGGTGCCCTATTCTTGATTTAATCAGATACTGCTTTTAGTTTCCCTTTCTGTTCTTCTTTCTCAACTTCTGTTGATGAGTGGACCATGCCATACTCATCTTTATCTTTCTGACTTAGCTCATTTAACATAATTCCTTCTAGCTCCGTCCAAATGGGTCAGAGAAGGTGAGTTCATTGTTCTTAATAGCTGCACAGTATTCCATTGTGTATATATACCACAGCTTTCTCAGCCACTCATCTGTTGTTGGGCACCTGGGTTGATTCCAAGTTTTAGCTATTATGAATTGTGCTGCTATGAACATAGGAGTACACATATCTTTTTGACTGGGAATTATGGAATCCTTGGGCTATACCCCCAGGAGCGGAATTACTGGGTCATATGGAAGGTCCATGTCTAGCCTTGTGAGAGTTCTCCAGACTGCTCTCCAGAGAGGGTGGACCAATTTTCATTCCCACTAGCAGTGCAGAAGGGTTCCTCTGTCTCTACAACCTCTCCAACATTTGTTGCTGCTGTCCTTTTTGATGTATACCATTATCACAGGAGTAGGGTGGTATTTCAATGCTGTCTTAATTTGCATTTCTCTTACAATCAGCGACCTGGAGCAGTTTTTCATATGTTTGTTAGCCTTTTGGATCTCCTCTGAAGTGAATGTTTTGTTAATTTCTTCTGCCCATTTTTGGATGGGGCATTTGCTCTTTTGGTGCTAAGTTTGCTGAGCTCTTTGTATATTCTGGTGATTAGTCTCTTGCCTGATGTATGGCATGTGAAGATCTTCTCCCATTCAGTGAGGGGTGACATTGTTGTGTGATAGTTTCTTTGGATGTGCAGAAGCTTTTCAATTTGATGTAGTCCCATTGGTTTGTTTCTGCTTTAGACTTCCTTGCAATTGGGTTTCTTTCATCAAAGATATTCTTGAGGTTTAGGTGGGAAAGTGTTCTCCAAATGTTTTTCTGTAAGTATTTGTTAGTCTCCGGTCTAACATCCAGGTCCTTGATCCATTTGGAGTTGATTTTTGTTTCTGGTGAGATAAGGTGGTTCAATTTCATTCTTATGCATGCTACAACCCAGTTTTCCCAGCACCATTTATTGAAGAGAGCCTCCTTCCTCCATTTAATACTTTTTGCCCTCTTATCAAAGATTAGATGTCCATAGGTGTGGGGGTTTAGTTCTGGGCTTTCAATTCTGTTCCACTGGTCTGTGTACCTATTTTTGTTCCAGTACCAGGCTGTTTTGATGATGATATAATATAGTTTGAGATGATATAATATAGTTTGAGATCTGGGAGTGTGATGCCTCCATTTCTGTTTCTATTCCTCAAGATGGTTATTGTAAATTATTGTAGTTTTTGTTCTATTTTCTTAAAGAAGCTTGCTGGAGCTTTGATGGGTATCACATTAAATTTGTATATGGCTCTAGGGAGAATATTAATTTTGATGATATTTATTCTTCCAATCCATGAGCATGGGATCTCTTTCTATTTCTTGGTATCAGTTTCTATTTCCTTGAATAGTGACTCATAGTTTTCAGTATACAGATATTTCACTTCTATGGTCAGCTTTATTCTTAGGTATTTTATTGATTTTGCTGCGACAGTGAATGGGGATGATTTCTGGAAGTCTTCTTTTTCAGTTTTAGTGTTTGCATAAAGAAATGCCACTGATTTTTGTGTATTGGTTTTGTAGCCTGACACCTTGCTATATTACCTAATAATTTCCAGTAGTTTTCTGCTGCATTCTTTAGGTTTTTCTATGTATACTATCATATCATCTGCAAATAGTGAGATTGACATCTTCCCTCCCAATCTGTATTCCTTTGATTTCATTCTCTTGCCTGATTGCTATGGCAAGAACTTCCAATACTATGTTGAAGAGTAATGGTGATAGTGGACAGCCTTGTCTAGTCTCCAATTTGAGGGGGAATGCTTTCAGCTTCTGTCCATTGAGTATGATGTTGGCTGTAAGTTTGCTATATATCGTTTCTACTATCCTGAGGAATTTCCCATCTATTCCCATTTTTTGTAGAGTTTTGAGAATGAATGGGTGTTGGATTTTGTCAAAGGCTTTCTCTGCATCTATTGAGATAATCATGTGTTTTTTGCTTTTATAGATGTGGTGAATGACATTGATTGACTTACATTTGTTGAACCAGCCTTGCATTCCTGGGATAAATCTCACTTGGTCGTAATGAACAATCTTTTTGTTGTACTGCTGTGTCCTGTTGGCCAAGATCTTGTTTAATATTTTTGTATCTATGTTCATCAGAGATATTGGTCTGTAGTTTTCCTTTTTTGTTGTATCTTTATCTGATTTTGGTCTCAAGATGATGTTGACTTCATAGAAGGTGGAAGGGAGTATTCCTATTTCTTCAATCTTATGGAATAGTTTTAGAAGTATGGGTACTGTTCCCTGAAATTTTTGTAGAATTAGTTTGTGAAGCCATCTGGTCCAGGACTTTTGTTGTTGAGGAGAGTCTTAATAACTGTTTCAATTTCTTTGTCTGTGATCGGTGTATTTAGGTTTTGTAGTTCTTCTTGGTTCAGTTTTGGATGGCCATATGTCTAAGAATTCTTCCATCTCTTCCAGATTTTCTAGCTTGGTGGCATATAGTTCTTCATAGAAATTTTGCATGATTCTCTGGATTTCTTTGATGTCAGTTGTGATAATTCCTCTATTGTTTACAATTATATTAATTTGAGTCTTCTCCCTTTTTTGTTTAGTGAGTCTGGATAGGAGTTTATCAATCTTGTTTAATTTTTCAAAAAACCAACATTTGGCTTCATTGATCTTTTGTATGGTTCTCTTATTTTTGATGTTGTTTATTTCTTCTCTAATTTTAGTGATTTCTGTCCTTCTGGTTGCTTTAGGGTTCCTTTGTTTCTCTTCCTCTAAGTCCCTAAGGTGTACAGTAAAGTCATTTATTTAAGCTTTTACTTGTTCTTTAAGATGTGCTTGTATTGCTATGAGTTTCCCTCTCAATATTGCTTTAGCTGTGTCCCATATATTTTGATAGCTTATGTCTTCATTTTCATTTGTTTCCAGGAACATTTGAATTTCTTGTTTGAGTGTCTCTCTGACCCAGTGGTTCTTAAGGAGTATGCTGTTGAGTTTCCAAATTCTGTGTCTTTTAATATTTTTTTGTTTGTTGTTAAATGTTAGCTTTACTCCCCTGTGGTCTGAGAAAGTACTTGGGGTGATTTCAATGCTCTTGAAATTGTTGATGCTGTCTTTGTGGCCTAACATGTGGTCTATCCTTGAGTATGTGTTGTGTGGATTTGAAAAGAATGTGTATTTGAGTTTTTTTTTTTTTTTTTTTTTTTTTTTTTTTTTTGTGGTGAAGAACTGTGAAAATGCCCAGGAAGTCTAGTCTGTTCATCTCTTCATTTAATTCTCTTGTTTCTTTGTTGATTCTCTGCTTTGTTGATCTGTCTAAATGTGAGAGTGGAGTATTAAAGTCTTCCACTATTATTGTATTACTATTGATGTATTTTTGAAGTTCTTTCAGTAGGTGCTTGATGGTCCCTCATTGGGTGCATAGATGTTAATAATTGTTAAGTCTTCTTCACTGATTCATCCTCTAATCATTATGTAATGGCCTTGCCTATGTTTTATTACTTTATTTAATTGCAATCTATTGTGTCAGAGATGAGAATGCTTGTTCCTGCCTTTTTTGTGGTCCTTTCGCCTGTATGATAGTTTTCCATACTTTCACTTTCAGTCTGTGTTTATCTTGTTGGGTCAAGTGGGATTGTGCAAGCAGCATATGGTTGGGTTGTGCTTTCTGATCCATCCTCCCACTCTGTGCCTTTGATGGGTGAGGTTAAGCCACTGACATTTACTGATATTATGGATTTATTGTATTGTAGTGCCATTATTCAATATTCTTTTATTTGCTCTGATATATTCCAAGTATTATAGTGATGTTCTTGTTTATAAGAGATCTTTTAGAACGTCTTTCAGGGCAGGCTTGGTGATGGTTGCCTCTTATTTACTTATTTATTAATTTTTTATTTAAGAAAGGAGACATTAACAAAACCATAGAATAAGAGGGGTACAATTCTGCACAATTCCCATAACCCAATCTCCATATCCCATCCCCTCCCTTGATAACCTCCCCATTCTCTATCTCTCTGGGAGTATGGATCCAGGGTCATTGTGGGTTGCTGACGGTGGAAGGTCTGGCTTCTGTAATTGCTTCCCCGCGAACATGGGCATTGACTGGTCGATCCATACTCCCAGTTTGCCTCTCTTTTTCCCTAGTAGGGTGGGTCTTTGTGGAAGTGGAGCTCCAGTACACATTGATGGGGTCGTCTGTCCAGGGAAGTCTGGTCAGCATCTTGCTGGCATAAAAAACCTGGTGGCTGAAAAGAGAGTTAACATACAAAGCCAAACAAATTGTTGAACAATCATGGACCTAAAGACTGGAATAGTGCAGATGAAGTGTTGGGGGGTATTCCCTGCATGCTCTTGTGTACTTCTGCTTTCAGGTATATATTTTTCCCCTAGTTTATTGGCATGGGTGAACCTATGCTCTATCTCAGGGGACCTGGACTATATCTAGGTTTGGGGACTTTATTGAGGAGTGAAACACCTGGGATGGAATTAGAGAATACTATGAAAGGAAAGGTCTCACCTGACTGATGAATCTGAAGGGTTGTTATTCCACACCTGAAGTCTCTCTGGTCACAGTCTGAAGTGAAGCATTCTTCTTCTAGCGTTTGCCCTTCTTCCGTAGCCAGTCAACAGCGTCAGGTTGAGCCTGATGTAAAGTTTCGAGACCTCCTTTGAATCTGGAGAGGTGGCAGTCGTTGACTATATGGGTCATAGTCTGTCTGTAGCCGCAGGGGCAGTTCGGGTCATCTCTGGCCCCCCAGGGATGGAACATAGCGGCACACTGGCCATGGCCTGTTCGATAGCGATTGAGGAGGGCCCAATTATAACGTGCTAGGTCAAAGCCGGGTTGACGCTTGCAGGGGTCTGTGATGAGGTGTTTGTTCTTTACCTCAGCTGACTGCCAACTCTGTTTCCAAGAGTCTGGAACAGAGAAGTTCAGTGTAGGCGTAGGGGACCAGATTGGGTGACGAGACGTCAAGCGTTGGACAGGGTGGGCGAAGATATCCGCGTATATTGGCAGGTCCAGTCGAGCGTAGACGTGGGAAATGAACTTAGATGAAGTGAAGCATGCTGGGGTGGCACTCGTTGCATTGATTAGGTTGCAATCCACTGATGCAATATTATTTGATTTGAATTGAGAGCAGCATGCAGAAAAGTGGGCCCCACCCTAAGGTTCCAGGACTGGGGGAAATATAGGCTCATGACAAAGCAGATTCCAACCTTTAAGTTTCCTTCTTATGTTCCTTCATATGTACATGGACACATAGACACACACACACACACATACACACAAACACACAGAGAAACACACACACAGACAGACAGACACACACACACACACACACACACACACACACACACAATACCCCACAACAGCTGCTAGCTCCCCCATCCACTCCAGCCTATTGGGTCAGGGTGAAGGCAGCTCTGGAGTATGCTTGGAAGGCCTGTGCTTTCATGACGCAGAGAACTGCATTTCTGGCTTCTGGGAGGCACTGGAAAAGTGGAAAAGAGAACAGTTAAACAACCTACTGCAATGTGTTTCCTTTCCATCCCTCTGTGCAAGATTGAGAATGAAGGCCCAGGATGGATTTTCTGTCATTACTTCTCAGGGAACAGCAGCTGTGTAGGGATGTTTAGCAGTTAGGCATCTGCTAGAGGGAAAGTGGAGCAGGGCCAGAGTAGGATGGGGAGTTTAAGGAGGGAGCCTGAACGTGAAGAGACCAAGGAAAGACCTCAGCCTTGCTATAGTGACCTGAGCCAAGAAGCTCTGCTAATATAGTCTGTGAGGAGCCTCAAGCCCATGTAGAGCTTCCCTGCCAGGTAGCTCACACCACTTTCCTACTTGAATTGTATCTGCTGGTGAAGAGTGCCTGGGAATCACTGATGGGATCTGTGTCCACAGCCTTCCTATTTCTTCTTCATCTATCAGGCTTGGCTTTCTGGCAACAGCAGTATATACCCTATGCCTTCCCTCTCATCCTCTTGGCCTACTTCTGATTCAGCTGCAGTTCTGCAGGACAGTTCTATCCATCTTAAGCTGCTGCATCCAGCTTGAAGCCCTGGAAGCAGTTTCAGGCCTTGAATAAGGAAGTCTGTAAGAATGAGGGAAGGGAATGGGGCAGACTTCCTGCAGTGGGAAACAACAATGGGGAAAACAAATAGAGAATTGTTGGTCAGAATCCTTTGTGAGAGCTAAGAGGTGTCACAGGGTCCCCACCTCATCTGGTAGAGCAGGCATATCTGTAGTGTGAAAGAGTTAGGCCCTGGGAGAAGGAGGCATGAGATTTGGCTGGTAGAATCTTGGGGATTTGAGACCTTCTGATGCTCTGCTTTTTTGATTCCTCCTTAGCTCTGGGAAGCCAGAAGCCTCCTCCACAACTGAGGCAGTAAATATCCTGAAGCTGGGGTGCACTGGAGTTCTGTTACTTGCAACCAGGAGAGGCCTGACTGATGAAATGCTTCTGCCTCCCCACTGAGAATAAGTGCTTCTTAAGTTCTTTGAGTCTCCTTCCATTGTTAATATCCTAGCACAGTACCAGCAAGCATCAAGCTCTCAGAAAGCCTGGCTGAATAAAATGAATGAATGAATAAGAGTGAATCACCAGGTATATCTTTACTGGTATCTCTCCTTGCCATCAGTGAACAAATAACACAATGTCTTTTCCTATGATATGGGAATAAAACCATTATATTGTATAGAAATCAAGCATAAATATTGAGCAAAGACTTTCAGGGTGAAGCTACCTAGTTATGGAAAGTTGATTGTCCCACAGAAACCAAGTATTACAACAAAATAACTCAATAAATTTCACTCAAGAGCAGCTGGGACTTCTGGTAAAGAGAGAAACATCACTATCTGAAGGTTGGTGATTGCACATGGACAGTGGGAGCAGGAGAGGAAGGAGAGAAGTACTCAAGCAGAAAGAAATACAGCACTGCATTGCTAGCAGGCACCATATTTACAGGCGCTTTAAATCCATGTAGTGATGCAACTTCTCAGAAATCAGTAGCTTTAGGAAATGGAACTTAAGAAATCATTTAGAGCTGTAGAAGTCACAAGCTCTTGAATGAACCCCAGGTTCCACCTAGGGGTACCAGGGAATGATACACTGTACCCTTTTGGTAGCTAGAAATGTCCCAGCTGCCATAGACCCTGGTGAGTGGGGTCAGACCACCCTGCTTTCTACAGGAGAGAGAAGTGACCTGGAGCTCACAGAAGAGTTTGTGAAGAAAAGGAGGTCCAGGACCTCCCCTATCTCCCTGTCTCAGTTCCCAGACTGGGGCTTTGTTTAAGATATATCAGGAGCTATAATACTATGTCACTTCTTCAAAACTCTGCTCCCTCAAAAACTCACATACAAAGCAGAACCCAGCACCACTTGCTGGCTAACAAAAGCAACCCCAAAAGATGAATAATACTAAAATACTAAAATGAATAATACAAAAGATGAATAATACTAGGAAAACTTCAACAGTGGGAGATCAAGATGACCAGTTATTTTATGATGTAAATCCAGAAGAGAAAGAAGTTAGGAACTACAATGTCAGGAAGTTTGAAATGTATACCTTTCAACTTAATATTAAAAAGTGGATTAAGAAAGAAGTCCATGACTTCAAATAATCACTTGGTAGAAAAATGGAGAATTGAAAACAGTTTCAGAGTGTGAAGAGCACTGTGAATGCATTCCAGTCTCAAATAGCAATCCAAGGAAGTATACTTACCAATGTAGAAGAGAGAACACCAGAAATAGAAGACAAAGAAATAACATTCTGACTTTCAAAGGTTTAGAAAAAAAATGAGCCAACTTTTCAAGAGATTAAAGACTCTATTAGAAAATCAGATGCCAGAATTATAGAAGTCTCAGGAGGAGAGGAGAGAAAGAAGGGAGCAGAAATTATATTTTGCAGAATAATGGCAGAAATTTTCCATATTTGGTCAGGATGTAGATATTCAGAAGGCAGAGAAAATTCCCAAATTTCTAAATTTAACTCGACCTACTCAAAAACACATTATTGTGAAGCTTTCAAAAGTTAAGGACAAAGAAAAATGTTTACAAGCTTCCAGGAAAAAGAAGAATATGCCTTATAAAGGCAGTATGGTCAGACTCACTCAGACTTTTATGCAGGAACTATGAAGGCCAGGAGAGAGTGTAGCAGTATATTCAAAGTTTTAAAAAATAACAACTACCAGCCATGAATACTTCACCCTCAAGACTATCATTAAATTATGGATTTTTGTACTAGACATACAAAAAAAAAAAAAAGGAGTTTGCTGTTACTAGTCTGCCTTGAAAGAGTTATTGAAAGGAGTGCCACAGAGAAAGAAACAAAGAACAGTTAATATTAAAAAAGGTGATACACAATAAAAGAGACTCAGAAACATAAGCCACTTGACAACTGTAAAGCATGAGGAAGAATAGATAGAGGATATTCAAGAAAAGAATAGTGAGACAAAAACAGTTAAAATTTTTTTTATTTAAAAAAGGAGAGATTAAACAAACCGTAGGATAAGAGGGGTACAATCCCACACAATTCCCACCACCAGATCTCCATATCCCATCCCCTCCCCTGATAGCTTTCCTATTCTTTATCCCTCTGGGACATGGACCCAAGGTCATTGCGGGATGCAGAAGGTGAAAGGTCTTGCTTCTGTAATTGCTTCCCCGCTGAACATGGGTGTTGACAGGTTGATCCATACTCCCAGCCTGTCTCTGTCTTTCCCTAGTAGGTTGGGGCTCTGGGGAAGTGGAGCTCCAGGACACATTGGTGGGGTTGTCTGTCCAGGGAAGTCTGGTTGGCATCATGTTAGCATCTGGAACCTGGAGGTTGAAAAGAGAGTGAACATAAAAAGCCAAACAAATTGTTGAGCAACCATGGACCTAAAGGCTGGAATAGTGCAGATGAAGTGTTGGGGGTACTCACTGCAGACAATTGTATACTTTTCCTTGCAGGTATATATTTTGCCCTAGTTTATGGATATGTGTGAACATATGTTCTATCTCAGGGGACTTAGTTTTAGGACTTGGTTAGGAAGTGAACCATCTGGAATGGAATTAGAGAATACTATGAAAGGTAAGGTCTCACCTGAGTAATGAAGTTGAAGAGTTGCCATTCCACACCTGAAGTCTCTGGACACAGTCTGAAGTGAAGCATGCTGAGGTGATACTCATTGCATTGATTAGGTTGGGATTGGCAGATGCAATATTATTTGGTATGGATTGAGAGCATACAAAAAGTGCCCCCGACCCTAAGGTTCCATGACTGGGGGAAATATAGGCTCTATAGTGGAAATGTGAAGTTCCTGCTGTCTTAGAGTTCAAGAAGACAATAGATAGTTATTGGTATAATCACATTATTTGGTAATTGGTTTAACTTTGAAAAACCCTTTTGTTAGGATTTGTTGTATAATACCCAACATCACCATAGTTTATGTTCTTTGACATTATTTGTATATAGCTGTGCCACCAGTTGCTTCTGTTCTTTCTGGTCTAGGCTTTTGAGAGAGTCAACATATCGAAGACTCAGCCATGTATACAAAAGACTCAGTCTGTGCTTTAAAAAGTTTGGACATTCAATCAATTTTTCCCCTCTCATATTAATTAAACAGTGATTTACATGACTACAAATTAGTAGGAGTGTACATAAACACCATTCCCACCACCAAAAGACTGTGTCCCATGCCACCCACCCACCCCACCCCATACCTTCTGCTGCCCCGGGAAGCCAAATATCCACCCTCACCCTAACCCCAGGGTTTTTACTTTGGTGCCATACTCCAAATTTTTAATAAAAGACTCTCTCCTCTCCTCTCATGGGTCAACTAGGAATACCAAAGGAGATCATCTGGGACCACAAGGCAGGACTATAACGACTTCAGGAACACACCAAATCACCAGTGAGTGCAAATACATGTGGCTGCTGGACAGAGAGGAGCCTAGGGAGAGATTATGTGGCTGGTAACAGTCCAGTAGTTTACCAGTTGAGGCACCACCTCAAGTCTGTTTTACCAATGAAAAGATGGCAAAAGGGAGGAGGGGACTCCCCTAAGACTCACCAAATGCAACTATGAGTCTCCATTGTAACTGCCCTCAGAGGCTGGAGCAGCAGGGGGGAAGACATGTGCTGACACCAGGGGTGAGAGAACTAACCAGGAAACTCAGGAGAAGATCTATACTTCTGTAGCCTAGTGGTGGGGCTGTGTGGTGGGAGCCTTTCCATGTTCTCCTAATGAGAACATAGTGAATAGTTGCCTCAGAACCTACAGATTACAAATGGGACTTGTTTAGAAACTAACAAGGCCCCGCAGTGCTGCCCAGCTTGGCAGAGAAGCTGAATTGAGCCTGGAGTTTGGATCCTTTTGTGTGAGAGTCTCTTTGCATAACCACTGTATTATCTCTCCCCCACCCTGCTTTATTTCTTGGTCTGGAGTGAGGGATTAAGCTAAGAAGACTACTTATAGTATAAAAGTGCTCAGGCTTCCATAGCCTACAGGGAAGAAAAAGAACAAAAGAGGCTTCTAGAGCCACTTGGCTCCAACTCAGGGATTAAAATGATATTGAAACAATGGTTAATTTACACAACTGCGAATCCCCTAAGTACCTTACAAAGATAAAAGTCAATCCAGAAAAGAGTGATCAGTAATTTGAAAAGTACTGAGAGAAGGACCTCATAACATACTATGGTTAAACCAACAAGAAGAAATATTGGAGAAATGAACCAGGACAAGAGTCCAGCTAAATGCCCCACAAAGGTTGAAGCACAAAACAAATGAGGTCAACATCCAAGTACTAGTTAAAAAAATAATCATAGGAGTGAGTAAAGAGTTTGCAAGTATAGTAAACAGAAATGGGGAAACAGCAAATGAGACTCTGGAAGAAAACACTAATTATCTCAAGGTTATTAGAGAGCTGAAAGCTGAATAGCAACCCTAAAGCAATCAGAAGGACAGAAATAACTAAAATTAGGGTAGAAATAAATAAGAAAACTATACAAAGATTAATTACAATTTCCCTGTAGTTTTATGATCTTACAAACCTTATTAAATCACTAATAAAAATTTAAAAAATTGAGCAAACAATTCATGTCACTCGTGTGAGAAAAAGTTTTGTCAAGGCAAGTCAACTAAATGGTACTTAATATTTACTGTAAGCTTTGATACATTCTTTAATAAAATTTAGACCTCAGGGAGTCGGGCTGTAGTGCAGCAGGTTAAGCGCAGATGGCACAAAGCACAAGGACCGGCATAAGGATCCCGGTTTGAACCCCGGCTCCCCACCTGCAGGGGAGTCGCTTCACAGGCGGTGAAGCAGGTCTGCAGGTGTCTATCTTTCTCTCCTCCTCTCTGTCTTCCCCTCCTCTCTCCATTTATCTCTGTCCTATCTAACAATGACAACAACAATAATAACTACAACAATAAAACAACAAGGGCAACAAAAGGGAATAAATAAATAAATAAAAAGTAAATAAATAAATAAAATCTTTAAAAAAATTTAGACCTCAGCCTTACAGAACAGGTATTATCTATATTTTTAAATGAATGAATACAGGATTAAGCACTCTGCCAGAGTTCTTAAAGGAGTATTCAAGGGAGTCTAGTGGTAGTGCAGTGGGCCAAGTGCACATGGCACAAAGCGCAAGGACTGGCATAAGTGCCGGGCTGAGCTTCACGGGCGGGGGACAGAGATGACCAGGGACTCATGGCTGAGTGGTACGCAGTTCAGTCTTTATTCATGTGGAACACAGCACAATCTAAGCTATCTCTAATCACAATCTTGTCCTTCTCTATCCTGAGGCGTCAGAGTCAAGACCGAAGAGGATGTAAGTAGGATAGGAGGCGTGGAGAAGGAAAAAGCAGGAACCAGTGAGGATTAAATCAATGTCCTGGAGGCAGGGGGTGCTTAGTTAACAGTGGTTATGTAAATAGAACACAGTGCCAAGCAGGGGTGACCAAACCAATGAAACAGAAGGGGTCTTAGAAGCAGAATTTAGAAGCATACCAACACATAAGGATGCTGCAGGGGAGTCGCTTCACAAGTGGTGAAGCAGGTCTGCAGGTGTCTTTCTCAACCCCTCTCTATCCCTCCTCTCTCCATTTTTCTCTGTCCTATTCAACATCGACAACATCAATAACAACAATAGTAACTACAAAATAAAAACAAGGGCAACAAAATGGAATACATAAATAAATATTTTAAAAAAGTATTCAATACAGCCAGGGTATTAAATATACTATGAGGGTGAAAACCTTAGTTATTTGCCAAAGCCCTGAAATTAGATACATCCCAGGGTGGAGAGAAAGTAACCACATCCAGTCATCATACAGTTGGTTGGAAGAGGTTAGTCAACCAGATGTAAAATGAACTTTTGTGCAAAATCACTTTATTTGCTTAGTTTTTCTTGCTTTTTTTTTTTTGTTTCTGGAGATTAACTTCTCCAGGCTGGCTTTTTTCAAGTAGAAAGAGTGAAACAGGGGATTTGGGCAGTAGCACAGTGGGTTAAGCACAAGTGGCACAAAGCGCAAGGACCAGAGGAAAGATCCTGGTTTGAGCCCTCAGCTCCCCACCTGCAGGGGAGTCACTTCACAAGTGGTGAAGCAGGTCTGCAGGTGTCTCTCTTTCTCTCCCCCTTTCTGTCTTCCCCTCCTCTCTCCATTTCTCTCTGTCCTATCCAACAACAACGTCATCAATAACAAGAACAGTAAAACAGCCAGGGCAACAAAAGGGAATAAATAAATATTTTTTAAAAAAGAAAGAGTGAAACATAGAGGCAGATAGAAAGGGAAAGAGAGCACAGCAACATTTCTTTCAATGTAGTGGGGGGCCAAACTCTAACCTCAGTTGTGCATGTGGCAAAGCAGCATATTATCAAGTGAGCTGTTTTGCTGGCCCAGTATTTCACCTTTAGTCCTCTTACTTCTTGACTTCTAGGTGGGCCCTAAAGAGGTTTGCTGCTGATGGCTGATCTGACCACATCTCTCCCTCTGTTCTCTTCCCCAGCCCCTTTGCTTAGTATTTAACATTCAGCAGATCATCAAGACATGCTTTGAACTAACTGTCTCATTTCCACCAGTAGGGAGAAGAGGCAAACCCACTCCACAGCTGGTGCTAAATGAAACCAAGTAGACCTTGTGTAATTACTAACCTTGGTATAAAGTGCTCAAGTTCATCAGGTGGCCATTTAAGTCAGTTTACTCAAACTCTAGCCTAAACTTGGATCAACAATGATAAAGAATGTTCCATCCTCTGAAGGGAGAATGGACAATATACTCTATGCTACACCTGAGGAATCTGGGTCTTGATATTGAGGCAGCTCGGAATGTTCTTACTCATGACCATAGAAAGTGAGCTCAGATCAAGAAGGATGCAGAGGTCACACAGGCTCCTAAGCTAATTATGGTCCCCAGACCAAATCAAATCGATGAGGTTTATAGTCTATAATATTTATACCCCTTTCCCATGTTAGGGATCTACTATCTTCCCTGATCCAGCTTTCTGGTCCTTTTTCCAGCCATGACATCATCTCACCAGATTCAGGAGCAAAAAGAAAAAGGAGAAAAAAAACAAAAAACTAGTATAGCCACCGGCCCTTTGGAATATAACTAAAATATGCCTACTAGCTATCTCCAAAATGGAGGACCACTCCAATTCTTCATCTGCACTATTCCAGCCCTTAGATCCATGATTGGTCAACAATTTGTCTGGCTTTGTATGTTAACTCTCTTGTCAATCACCAGGTTCCAGATGCTAGCATGATGCTGACCAGACTTCCCTGGACAGACAACCCCACCAATGTGTCCTGAAGCTCTGCTTCCCCAGAGCCCTACCCCACTAGGGAAAGAGAGAGACAGGCTGGGAGTATGGATCAACCTGTCAACGACCATGTTCAGCAGGGAAGTAATTACAGAAGCCAGACCTTCCACCTTCTGCATCCCACAATGACCTTGGGTCCATACTCCCAGAGGTTTAAAGAATAGGAAAGCTATCAGGGGAGGGGATGGGATACAGAGTTTTGGTGGTGGGAATTGTACGAAGTTGTACCCCTGTTATCCTACAGTTTTGTCAATATTTCCTTTTTATAAATAAAAAATTTAAAAAAAACAACCAAAAAACTTCTAGCCTAGCCAGAGGGTGCCCACCTGGAGAGAATATTATTTTAAAGCAGCCTCCAGATCGATCATTAGAGCTGAGAAGGACACTTGTGTATGGAGGTAGCTGTGCCAATTTCCAACTCAAATAAAACTTTTAATTTGTGGTAAGAGACATGAGGGTGGGACAATGAAGCATGTTTTGGTTTAAGAACAAAACAAACTTCCAGAGTTTATTTTCTTCTTCCTTACCTTCTTTCTTTTTCTCTTTCTTTCTTTCTTTCTTTCTTTCTTTCTTTCTTCTCCTTCTCCTTCTCCTTCTCCTTCTCCTTCTCCTTCTCCTTCTCCTCCTCCTCCTCCTTCTTCTTCTTCTTCTTCTTCTTCTTCTTCTTCTTCTTCTTCTTCTTCTTCTTCTTCTTCTTCTTCTTCTTCTTCTTCTCTTCCTCCTCCTCCTCCTCCTCCTTCTCCTCCTTCACTTACTCCTCTTTCTCCTCCTTCTCCTCCTTCTCTTGCTTCTCCTTCTTCTCCTTCTTTTTTTTTCCTCTTCTTCTTACAACTTTTTCTCACACAGAAGATTGCTTTTCCTTAAGTCTGGTTGCTCTGAGGGAGCAGAAGTGATGTCTCTCCTCAAACCATGGGCACACAAAGGAATTGTGGGGCAGCACCTGGAAACTTGTTAGAAGTGGAATTACTTAGGCCAGACCTCAGATGTGCTGATTAAGAAAGCCTGGAGGATAGCCCTTGCAGGATCATGAGCACTGCCTAGAAAGTTGTAAAAGCTCTTGATGCCCTGGCACATCCCAGGGACTAGACTACTTAAGTAATTCTCAGGTAGAGCCAGTATTCGAAGCCTTGCACTAAGGCAGAGCTGGGTTGCCACCTGGTCTGCTGTCTATCTAACACACACACACACACACACACACACACACACACACACACACACACACACACACTGCATCTAGATGGGAGAGAGATACCCAGGCTCTGGGCATTGTTTTCTTCCTTTGCTTTATATCCCAACTTTAGCAGCCTGTCACCTTCCTTAAGACTTTGTACAGAGGCTCCTGAGGATCTTGGTTCAAGTTTTTTAAAGTAACCAATCTCTGAAGGGAGAGGTGAAGAGGGAGGGGGTGGCCTGTGTGTGTGTGTGTGTGTGTGTGTGTGTGTGTGTGTGCATGGGAAAGGGTGGGGATGAGTTAAGATGATGAGGAACAATGGAAATAAATCCAAAGAAAGGGAATCAAGGGAGGAAGGTGGGAGGAGAGAGTTGACAGAGCAAGAATGGGGATGGAAACACCAATCACAGTGGTCTATCACCCACCCATGCTTTAGGATGACAGAGTCTTTTCCTTTTCCAGGTACTTGGGTGTGTGTGTGTGTTGTTGTTGTTGGCAATGTTTTAAGTTTTTTACATTGTAGCCATCCCTGAGGGAGGGAGAGGGACTTCTTTCATTCCCATTTTATACATGGAAAGACTGTAATTTTACTTGCAGAGGATTGCACAGTACAAAGTCATAAGGTCAGGATTCCAGCTCCAGAGCTGAGCTGTTGGCTGCCAGACTGCCTCTCTTTATCACAACTATAATACTCTCATCACCTCCATTTCAATGCCAAAGAAACCTAGGTCATTAACTTGCTCAAAATCTCAAAATCACAGAGCCAGGAGGTGGCAGGGGCAGTATTTGAACCCAGACTTCTCTGCCTTTGGATTTGCCAGTTTGCCCAGAGTCTGGTATGGGTCACCCCTCTTCACTCCATCTGCCCAGGATATTTTAGATTTGCACATGTGTTGCTGACTCACAGGAGAGAGGAGAGCCCTACTCTGTAGCAAGAAGGCAAATTTTATTTCTGTTCAGAACCATCTTGGGTTGGTGCTGGGATAACCACCAAAACCCTCTGACACATTTTCTCTTGCCAAAGCTTCTGAGTGGGTGGGTCACCCCAGGAGACTCTGTGACATTAACTCCTCAGAGGCATCTAAACCCCCAAGGAGAAGACCAGTGTGCCTATTTCACCAGTCTCTTTCCTAAGGGAGTTTGTTTCCAACTACAATCGCTAGTCCTCTCTGCTCAGGTTCAGAGCTGGGAGGAACCCCAGGAAGTCATTTGTTCTAAGTTTTCCTGGAGGCACTTGTGTTGTTGAGCCAGATCTTGTTGAGTGCGGGCCGCAGAGATGAGACAGAGGAGGTCTGGAGTGAAGCGGGAACACAAATCTTTATTTGCGCTGGCACCTCAGAGTTGGGTGCTAGAGAAGCAGGTTGGGCCACGCGGAGGTAGCGAAAATGGCTGCCTCACGCAGTAACCTTTCCTGTGTCTGAACACTGGAGTGAAGCGCTGGCAAGAGAGCGAGGTGTGGAAAACGAAGGGTTTTTAAAGGAGTAGCTTTCACGAGAATGGGAAGGGGGAGGAGTAACCATAGCACTCCAGGATAGGATGATAACTCTCATGAGAATGGGAGGGGGGAGGAGTAACCAAAACACTCCAAATATCATGGGGATATAGACAATGTCCTGAGGGCATAACATGGTGGAACAGGCACTCCCAGAATGTCCCAACTCTCACGGGAACTAGTAGCCTGAGGGGAAAACATGGCAGATGTGAATGCATCTGCACAATTTCCCAGCATCTCCCCCTTTACTTTTATCTAATGCCCAGGGCAACAGTGTGTAAAGTCTGTGAACTACTCAGGGTCAGTCTATGAAAAACCAGCAACGTGAAGGGAAGAAAGCTGCTGTAAAATTGTCTAAAGTGTCCAAAGGGTATACCAGCAAGTCCGATAAAAGTCTCAGTCCAAAGTAGGTGACTAGGGGGAGAAATGGCAGGGAATGTAATGCTGCATGAGGAAGGTCAGCCTCTGGAATTCCGCTTTTCTGTAGATTGTGAGCTGGATCCACCAAAACGTGACAGGCAAAGCAGAAACAGGAAAGGCAGACAGGCAGTAAAAAGGTTCTGTCCTTGGAGTCTGTGAATCAGGTTCTTCAGATCGCGTCAGGTGACATCTAGGGTTTCGGGGGGTGTGCCACTGTAGTCGTGCCATCTAGTGGGTGATGTCAGGGTGTGCAGGGGTCCAGATGTTTTTTTCTGGGATTCCTGTGGAAGAAACACAAACAACCTGCTTCTCGTGGTTAGCAGGGCATCTGATTTGAATTCTTTATATAAAAAGAGATTTGGTGCCTTGACCAACTGAGTATTGGGGGATGTATCTTTCCTATTCATTTATGATTATATTTTATATTATTTGTCATGGTAGTCAGCTGTTATCTGGAAGGTCCTGGGTGATTCATGGGGAAAAAGAACTTATCTTTTAACAAAGACTCTAAGGTGTAGGGAAGCGGGAACTATCTTATCCCTTTTTTTTTTTTTTGGTATCTTGCCTTTTGTTGCCCTAGTTGTTTTATTGTTGTAATTATATTGTTGTTATTGCTGATATTGTGGTTGTTGGATAGAACAGAGAGAAATGGAGAGAGGAGGGGAAGACAGGGGGAGAGAAAGACACCTGTGGACCTGCTTCACTGCCCGTGAAGTGATTCCCCTGCAGGTGAGGAGCCGGGGGATCAAACTGGGATCCTCAAGCCAGTTCTTGCACTTAGCACCACCTATGCTAAATCCACTGCACCACCGCCCGATTCCCAGGAACTATCTTTTAACATAAACTCTATGGCCATGCCAATAGCAACCTTGAGGGCACATGAGGCTACCCACATGTCCCCCTGTCTTATATCATGTTTTGATGTTTGGCGGACTTTGTTTTGTTGCAGGGTGGGACTGTGCCTGTCTTAGGTTGGGGATCAGCCTTCCATCTTACCCGTCATTGGAACACCTGATCATTTCTGCCCAGTAGTACCAGGTGCCCTGTCTTAGGTTGACTGGATAGTGCTAGTTTCCTCTTACCCGTCATTGGCTAGCCAGCCCTCTACATGGTGGACGTTCTGATGGAGGGGGGGCAAATCCTCCACAGCAACTCAATATTCTGCCATTTCCAGCCTATGATAGTGAGTTTGTATAGGTTGCATCTTTATGGCATCAATCTGTTGCCGCAAAAGGCCATGAGCTTGTTAAGAATTATAGGACCGTGTTCTGGGAGACGTCACAGTGGATAAGGCATTAGACTCTCAAGTGTGAGATCCCAAGTTCGATCCCTGGCTGCATGTGTACCAGAAAGATATCTGGTTCTTTCTTTCTCCTCCTCTCTTTCTCATTAATAAATTAATTAGAATGTTTTAAAAAAATTATAGGACCTATTGTGAGCAGAAGAAGTAAAACAAGCTAGGGTACTACAACTAAGGGTAGACAGGTAAGGAAGGGGGAATGTATCCATTGGTATGAAGAGGTAGGATTATATCTTAAGTCTGAGGGAAGGAGTCAGTGGATGTGATGTCCAGGGGAACAGCCATTTGTCTTTGGGGGTAGTAAAGGATGTCTGTGGCATGGGTGATGTTATAAAGGGAAACATCTTTAAATTGTTGGCTGACAAAGGCATGGCTTATGGTGGCAAGACAAGATACCCCAATTAAGTTTACAAGAATATGTGAATGTTGTTAATTTACATAGTTTGTGTATGGAGGAACCTTTTATAGTTTACTACCTTACCATATGAACAGATGATTCTTCATAGGAAGGCTTGATACCTGTACTCATTTACTTGTGAAAAACAATAAAACTTGTAACAAGTTAGAGGTTTACTATAATTGAATTTGGACTATAAACAGACTCAGGTTACTTAGAGAGTTAATGCATGTTAGTGACAATGGTTTTAACATTTAGAGTACTCTGAGCAGATGTGTCATACAAAAATTTATGGTCATTCAGCACACTCACTCACAAAACACAACTGGCCATTCATAACATAAGACATTCAGGAAAGGGGTAGGAGAGAGGGCTCTGTGAGCCAACTTTTGTAGGTTATGCCATGTCATATTATGGATCCTGGGATGTATCCTGCATCTAGTCCTCTTGTATTTCTTGTTCTTCAGGGATAACAGTGCCATCATGAGGGTATTGTCAGACATGGCGGGCAGGAACCCAGACAGGTTTAGAGTAATTATGTGGGAAAATGCATGCAAAACCTCTTCCCATGGTCAATAGAGGGTCAGGCCCTTTCCAAATTTTATCAAGTTGGTCTGTCCATTTGACCTTAATAGATGGGAGAGTAGATGGTGTTTGCCAGTGAAGAATAATAGGAGGTAAGTCCGAGTTATTGTAAATATTAGAGAGACTTAACGTAGTTAAGGCTTTTGCTAGCTGGATATGGGGGGGGCACATTCCTCCTTTATCTTTATTTAATTGAGCCTTAAGGGTTTGATGGGCCCTCTTGACAATGCCTTGTCCCTGTGGATTATAGGGAATGTCTGTGGTATGAGTAATGTTCCAGAGGGAACAAAAATCTTTAAATTGTTTGCTGGTAAACCCTGGTCCATGGTCAGTTTTCACTTGAAGAGGTAAGCCCATCACAGCAAAACAGGAGAGCATATGACTTATACGCTTTTTAGAGCTTTCTCCTGTCTGAGCTGTTGCCCATATAAGACCTGCACAAACCTATTTCTCCCTTGGCGAACCATGAATGCTAACACGTCTATCTCAGTGAGGAGTCTTGGAGTTCCTCCTACTGGCGTGTGAAGCCACTCAAGAACCCCATGGTCTTGTCACAATGCCCCTACTACTGTGGGGGTGGAGTTGAAGATTAGAAGGTTTACCGGAGAGGAGGGAGAGGATCGAACAAGGTGCATGTCCTGGAGGGCCTGGTTAACCCTTTCCAGTGGTGGTTTGTCCCCTTCCCCCCCATCTCTAGTTGATTGTGGTTTAGTCCTGCTACTTTGGTGGGCCCGCTTGTCCCCGCCCAAGGAAGGAACCCCGACAGAGTTCCAGAGTGACAGAGTTCGAGAGTTCTTGGCACCGCCGCGGGGGAAGGAGGCAGGAGAGTTCTGTTTGGTGATTAGTTTGGGCTAGTTTATGAATCGTTGTTCCTGAATAAAGAAATACAGCTTCCCTGCCCAGCCATGTGTCCTCGAGTCTCTGTTACCCGCCCGTGAAGCTAGCCAGGCCTGCTGAAGCCAGCCCGTCAAAAACAACATATGGCGCCTACAACGTGGGACCGGACCTGCGCAACTCCCAGATAAGTGAAGACAATTTGGCTACCTATGTACTATGGCCTTCTCTTCTGCTTGTGAAGAGATCTCCAAACGCCTCTGCCCTTTCTTCATGAGACCGTTTTGCTGTTTCTGGAACATTTATCTCTGGACCACTCTGTGGTTTCCACTTGCTCGGGCGCACTCAGAGCAACCAGTAGCGCCGGGAGGAGCCAGCGGGCGGGGGGCGAGGTGTGGAGCTGCCATTTCCACCTGGTGGAGCAACCAGCCAGCCAGCCAGCCAGCTAGCCGCACCAGGACAACCCCGCACACCGTGCCTGCAGCCCTGAAGCCCACAGGAGGCCGATGCCAGCACACAGGAGCCCGATGCCAACACGCAGGAGCCTGATGCCAACACGCAGGAGCCCAAGGCCAGCCCACAGGAGCCAGCTCTCCACCACGTGGTGCAGGGCACTGGGCGCGGGCTCCCTCCATGCTGCTCGGCCACTGTGAGCAGGGCAGCAGACATGGCAGGGCCATGGGGCAGGGCCGCGGTGGCCTATCCTGGCCGCCACCCCTGGGCACCTCGGCCCGCGCCTTCTGCATGGCTGGCCCACCCGCCCTCGTGCTATGAAGGCTGGACATATCCAGGCCCCCCCCCGGAGACCGCGGGCCCCCTGCTGAAACTGGGCCCCCTGGCCGAGATCTCCAGCTCTGATCTGAAGGCAGACAAGCTGGAGTATGCAGAGATTTGTGCAGAGATCACAACCTGCAATTCCTAGAAGTGGAGCTGCGAGGGAGGCCACCTCCGGATGGTGATCCCCCCCAACAACTAATACAGTACAGATCTAAATTTGTGTTTAAAATGACATGTCTTCGTAACAAAAGTTTCTCTCATTGTGTATTAATGACCATGTTTATGTGTATGTTTAAAGTTTGGTAAACAATAACTTTAGGTTAAAAATGTAACTTTAAGGCTAAATTCTTACTAGGCAAAGTTAAATGAAAAAGGTTTTCAACGTAATTCTCATAAAGATAAAATTAACTTACATTTAAAGTCTGAGGTAAAAATTAGTTAACAATCAATATATTTTAACTAAATTGGTCTAAACAAAACCTGCACACACCTAAGGTGTGTCTCTATCTTAAGTGGGTGTAACAAAAGGTTAAATAGACTTGTTGATATGTAAAACTCTTGATTACCTTCTCTATTAGAAATGGTAGATTACACAATGGCCATGCTAATTATTCTCATGCCTGAGGTTTTCCTTCCTGCACATACCTAGGGTGTGTCTCCATCTTGAATGAGTGTAACAAAAGGTTAAAAAGACATTGTTGATATGTAAAAGTCTCAAATTCCTTCTCTATTAGAAACGTTAGATTGCACTATGATTATGCTAATGACAAGTTTTGTTTCATAGTAAGTAAACTGCAGCCAGCTGCCTTTGGGACTCTAGGCCGTTCCCCACCCCATGCAAATGCTTGTCGAGGCAAGTGCGCCCCCCAGAGGCAAGAAATGTTTTTTTTAAGCTGATAAAGTTTTGCCCACAGACGCAAAAAAATGGCCCCCTCAGGCCCTCCCTTGGCAACACACTGGTTCTTGTTACTTGCTTACATGTTTCTCCATGTTTGTGCCAGTTTCTTTTTTGAAAATGCCTGTACGATATAGGTTTCTGTTATCCCCACACCCCTGATACTGTAGTCATTTAGTTAAAAAGAAAAGGGGGAATATGTTGGTATTCTTCATAGTGGTTTGTCCCCTTCCCCCCATCTCTAGTTTATTGTGGTTTAGTCCTGCTACTTTGGTGGGCCCGCTTGTCCCCCGTCGAAAACAACACACTTGTAGTAATTCTGGATGTTCCCAGTTTACAGGTTCATTATGGAAACTAGCTGACCCCTAATTGGATTTTCCTTTCTGCCAGCACAATGATTTCCCACATCTCTAGATGACTAGTCTTCCACTCCTAAATCAGTGGTAGTGGGTTAAAACTGAGGCCCAGGAAGATGTCCCTAATTATCTTGTCACCTGAGATGATAAGAATTCTTGGCAAAGAGAGGACCCCTCTCCCACCATAGGTACAGAGTCCTCCCTCCATTTCAGGTGTCAGACTAGGTCTGCCTCAACTCTGCCCAATATTATAACAATTGTCCTGTCCCCAAACTTGAATGAATTTGGGGGGTTTAGCTGCTCAGGTAGCAACATTTCCTTCCTAGCCCAATCCAGAAAATGGGAAATGGGCTGACAGGAGCCTCCATTCCTTCTAGTCACTTCTGCTGTGTCCCCCAGGAGTGCTGAAGGTCATCAGAGACTTCCCAATTGTCCTCAGATTTATGACTAGCACACTGGTAACACAGCAGGAAAAGGCTGAAGTGGATACTATAACCCTGTTCCCCACCTGTGGGCCTAGAAACTAACACCTGGAACACCTCCTACTCACCAGAAAAACAATGGAAGGTGATTTACATAAGAAGAGCCTGCCTGACAAGAGTAGTTGAAACCCAGAAACATGGAACATTTAAAAAAGGGACAAGAAGGACACTGGGGGTGGCTTAGGGTGGTGCGTAAGGGGGAGTCTGGAGTTAGTATAGCATTACTGCCTTTGCATTGTACAAGCCATTTATTTATTTATTTATTTATTTATTTATTGCCAGAAGAGTCATCCTTGGGACTCAGTGCCTGTACAACAAATCCATTGCTCCAGGCTGTTATTTTACTTTTCCTCATTTAATTTGATAGGACAGAGAAATTGAGAGAGGAGGGAGAGACAGAGAGGACAAGAGAAAGCACTGCTTTACTACCTGTAAAGCTTCCTTCCCCTGCTGCAGGAAGGGAGCTGGGGTTTGAACCTGAGTCTTCTGCATGATAATGTGTGTGCTCTACTGGGTACACCACTTCCCAGCTGCTGTACAAGCCATCTTTCCCTAGCACAGATATTATTGTGCTTGTTCTGTTAATAGTTCACTATTAGCTATAGTTGTTAATCTCTTAGTGTGCCTATTTTTTCTTTTTTCTTTCATTAGTGATTTGTTTGTGATTTAATATTGATTTACAAGTTTAAAAGTCAACAAGTTATATTTTCATACCATTCCCACCACCAGAGTTCTGAATCCCCAGTTATTTTTACATAAGCTACAGCAGTTTTCCTAAGGTTGCAGATATGGGTTAACTATTATTTCTACAACTATCTGTCCATATTTGTATATAATTGCCCATCCCCTTGTTTTAAGGTCCTATCTTCTCTTCCTTTCCAAGCTATTAATAATTCCAAGTGTTCCCTTTCTGTTTTCCTCTTCTCTCTCTGGGTCCTGATGGAGCTGGAGTTCAGAGCCCTTTTATTCTTTTCCTCCTATCACTTCTCCCCTACTTGGAATATGGATCAAGATTATTTTTTTGGGGTGCAGAAAGTAGGAATTTGTAATTGCTTCTCCACTGGACATGGGCTTTGGCAGGTCGATTCATACCCCCAGCCTGTCTCTATCTTTCCATAGTGGGATAGAACTCTGGAAAGGTGAGGTTCCAGGACACATTGGTGAGCTTGTCTGCCCAGAGAAGTTATGATGGAATCATGATGGGGTCTGCAACTTGGTGGCTGGAAGGTTTGAAGATGTAATGTGAGACAAAATGGCTAATGAATAGGAACCAAAAAGTATGAACAAAGAAGATTAGATTTGGGATCTTAGGGTGGAAGGAAGATAGAAAGTCCATTTTAGGCATGTCTGTACGGACCCACGACTATTGTAGTTTTTGCTTGAGTTTGATAACTAACATGAAGTTGGATAAAAATATTGTATGAGAAAATGTTGTCAGAGTAAAGGGCTAGAAAGTTGGATTACGGCAAAGAGTATCTCCCATTCTTGAAAAAATAGATCTATGAATAAAACTAACTATTTACCCCCAACTACCCAAGCCAGGGTACAAGAGCCCTTATAACCTCTTAGTTTCTATTGGTCTGAGCTCACAGTTCATGGCCACAGATGGGAACTTTGCAGACTGCACTCATTTCAGGACCAGTCTTCCTCAAGTAGCAGGGCATCATACCCCAGCCTTTCTTTGGAGACTTGAGCAGTCCTTACTATCACTGCTTTATGGTGAGAGCAAGGTCCTGGGAAGGCCTGCAAGAGGGCTTATGATGACGTTCCTGTTGGGAATGACCAGTGGTGGTGGAGAGAGGAATCCATTAGAGGTCTAGGCCCATCATATTTATGTAGGAATTCCAGGATTCCCTCACTAGGGTCCCAGATGATGTAAAGTGAGACGAAATGGCTAATGAACAGGAACCAAAAAGTACAAACAAAACAGATGAGATTTGGGATCTTAGGGTGGAAGGAAGCTAGAAAGTCCATTTTAGGCATGTTTGTAGGGGCCCATGACTATTGTAGTATTTGCTTGAGTTTGATAACTAACAATTCCGGGATTCCCTGACTAGGGTCCCAGATGAAGAGGCTGTGTGATACTGAGCAAAAAGGCCATTATTCAGTGAGCCAGTCTCTTGCCCCTATCCAGCTTCTGTAGTCCTCTCTGTATCTGATGACCTTAGACTTTCTCTATTGTTTAAGAATTGAGTGTCTACCTTTGGTCCACTTGCATGTTAGCTGTCAGGTTCAGGCAAAAACTAGTAAAGTTATGGGCCCCTTGGAATATACCTAAAAGAGACCTACTAGCTTTCTCAAAACTGGAGACTACAAATATCATCTGCTATATTCTTGCCTTTAGGTTTCTGATTATTTAACAATTTTTTCTGCCTTATATCTTAATGCTTTTTCAGCCACTAAGTTCCAGATGCTACCATGATGCCAACCTGACCTCCCTGGACAGACAATTTCACCAATGTGTTCTGGAGCCCCACCTCCCTAGAGCCCTGCCCCACTAAGGAAAGAAAAAAAGAGACAGGCTGGGAGTATGGATCAACCTACCAATGTCCATGTTCAATGGAGAAGCAATTACAGAAGGCAGACCTTCCACCTTCTGCACTCCATAATGACCTTGGGTCTATGCTTTCAGAGTGATAAAGAATAGAAAAGCTTTCAAGGGAGGGGATTGGATACAAAATTCTGGTGGTGGTAATTGTTGTACCCCTCTTATTCTATGGTCTTCTCAATATTTCCATTTAAAAAATTTTAAAAAATATTTATTTATTTATCTTTATTCCCTTTTGTTGCCCTTGTTTTATTGTTGTAGTTATTCTTATTGTTGTTGTCATTGTTGGATAGGACAGAGAGAAATGGAGAAAGGAGGGGAAGACAGAGGGGGAGTGAAAGATAAGACACCTGCAGACCTGCTTCATCACTTATGAAGCGACTCCTCTGCAGGTGGGGAGCCAGGGCTCAAACCAGGATCCTTACTCCAGTCCTTGTGCTTTGTACCACCTGCACTTAACCCGCTGCACTACAGTCTGACTCAAAATATTTCCATTTTATAAATAAATAAAAAAAATAATTGAATGTCATTTGTTGAACTCAGATTAGGTTTTTAGGATCTGTCTCTTTAGGCTTTTCTGCTTGATTGCCAAGATTATTTGGTCTGAGTCTAATTGATTAGATAATTTATGATGTCTTCTTTAGGCACTTCAACTAGGATTCCAGCTTTGTAAGTTCTAAGTCTAATTACCAAGGACTAGTGAGCACTTTGAGTTATATAATTGGCCCTTGCTTATGGATACATGTACACCTGCACCCAGTACCCTAAACACACTAACCTGTATCTAGTTTCTGTAATTTTGATAGATGTTGTGCCATCTAAACTGGACATAGGTAGTCCCATGTGTTAGGAAAGATCTAATCAGGCTTGAGGAGTTGTGAGATTGACACATCTCAGGCTTGATATCCCTGTCTACAGTCTACAGTAAGAATTCAGGAGCAGTATAACATTGGATGACAGCACTAGTAGCTATTTGGTTGAGGTCAACAGACGTAGTATGATGTCCTTACATCAGAAGAAATATCAAGAAATATGGGCATAGTCCTAGAGGTTCCAGGACTAGGAGAAGTGAGGATCTTTTAGATACTGACAGGGCCAAATGGTTTTGGTCTATCTGGCCTAAAGTTATAGTTAATTTAGATATTTAAAAAGATGTATATACAGATATATTTAAAAATATAAATATAACTTAAAAATATTTAGAGCTCCTTGAAAAATTTAAGCCCAGTGTCAGAGTTTGATTACTTTTACAAATCTGAAACATTAAATAGTTAGGCTAAAGAAAATGTTTATATTTAGAACTATGGTCTAGGCAGTTGGAGAACTTGAAGTATTCAGTCTTTTCTTCCTGGAAGTTTCAGTCTGCCTATTTTGCAAGTCCAGTTTTATTATAGATCTGTATGTATTGAAAACCATACTTTATACCTACATAGTGTAATCAAATGCCTCCTCTTTCTTGAATTCTTCATGAAGAGAGAAAGCCAGCTGCCAGTTTGTGTGGCTACTCAGGCACTTCAATGGAGAGATGGTCAGAAACTCTCTCATGGTGAGAAACAAAGGCCTCCTGCCAAGAGCTAGTAAAGAACTGAGGCCTTTGGCTTAGCAGTCTGTGAAGAAGCATTGTAGAAGCGGCTTCATCCATGGGAGTCCAGGCCTCAGCTGACTACAGCCCAGGCCAGTGTTGTTTCTGCCACCTGATTAGGGGGCTTGAGCCAAGAGTCACAGCCAAGCTGTTTATGAATTTCTGAGTCACAGATGCTGTGAGATAATAAATATATTGTTCCTAAAAATTAATAGAAATTATGTATATTTCTGCCCTGGCACATAGCTCCTGAGCCCTTGTAATTTCCTAAACAAAACAAGCACTAGGAATATCTATATCTATCTATCTATCTATCTATCTATCTATCTATCTATCTATCTATCTATCTATCTATTATCTATCTATCTATCTATTTGGTCTTTGATTCTGTTTTCAAGACAAAGCTGCTAAATCTTTTGGGATTTTCTGAAAGGAGCATTTCCTTGTCCTCCTCGTCATCCTCCTCCTCCTCCCATCCTTCTCCTCTCTCCTTTCTCTTTCTCCTTCTCCTCCTCTTTTTAGTTAGAGCCAGAGAAAGATAAAGTGAAAAAGACCACAACAATGAAGCTTCCTTTAATGTGGTGGGGACTGGCCTTGAACCTGGGCCTTGTACATGGCAAAGCAGTACACTATCCTGATGAATTGCTGGCCTGAGCACCTCTCTCTCTCTCTCTCTCTCTCTCTCTCTCGCCTCCAGGGTTATTGCTGGGGCTCAGTGCCTGCACTACAAATCCACTGTTCCTGGAGGCCATTTTTTCCCATTTTGTTGCCTTTGTTGTGGTTGTTATTATTGCCATTGCTACTGTTATTGGATCAGACAGAGATAAATTGAGAGAGGAGGGGAAGACAGAGAGGGGGATATAAATATAGACACCTGCAGACCTGCTTCACCACTTGTGAAGCAATCCCCATGCAGGTGGGGAGCCCAGGGCTGGAACTAGGATCCTTACAGCAGTCCTTGTGCTTTGTGCCATGTGTGCTTAACCCACCCACTGCACCACCACCCAGCCTGCGAGCATTTCTTCTTCTAATGAGGCAACTCTTGGTAAGCTCTTGAATACCTTCAGGATGGGGACTGGTTGCCAGAAAGACCCATCCATGATAAGAACCATGGGACTTTCAGCCCCTCCTTTCATTTTCCAAAGAGACGCTGGAGATTGACTTAATGATTGATCATGTCTATGTAGTAAAGATATAATAGTCCCCTCAGCATGGGGTTTGAAGAGCTTCAGGATTGGTGAACTCATTTATGTGCTGGGGTATTTATTATGCATCCCAACTCCACAGGGGCAGACTTCCCTATGTTTCAGACCCTTCAGGACTCACAACATGCATGTGCCTCTTCATCTGATCTTCCACTGTTTAGATGTCCTAAATTATACTTTATTATATAACAAACTGATACGTACAAGTGTCTCCCTGAGTTCTATGAATGGTTTTAGCAAATTATTCAACCCAAGCAATGGTGGTGGTGGTGGTGTCACAGGAACCTCAGTTTATATATACATGGCAACCTGGATCTTAGAATTATATTTGAAGCTGGAGGTGGGCAGTCTGTCAGGACTGAGCCTCAAGCTATAGGATCCAGAGCTGTCTCTGAGGAGGTGGTGCCCGAACTGAGTTCAGCTCAAGACACTGAGACTTGCTAGATGTGTAGCAAAGCTAGCCAACAGAGTGAAGTGTGGTAGTCATGTGAGAATGAAGGTGGTAAAGGAGTGTGGCTTTCTAACACAAGTATTTTAAGCTACCAAGTTTTGAGTAATTTAAAAAAATGTTATTTTTATTAGTGATTTAATAATGTTTACATGATCGCAGGTGCACACTTTCAAACCCATACTGACCACTAAAGTTCCATGTCATTCCTCCCTACCCACCTCCCACCACAGTTCTCACAAAGTCTAATACTGGCTACTTTTTCCTTCTGCAAGTTCATATACTTTAATTATCTATATTCCACATATGAGTGAAACCACCCTTTAAATTAATCAGTTAACTAATTAACTGATTCTTGTCACCAGGGTTATCACTGGGGTTCCATGTTTACTTCTACTCCTTTAAAAAAATTTTAATTTTATTTTATTTATAAAAAGGAAACACTGACAAAACCATAGGATAAGAGGGGTACAACTCCACACAATTCCCACCACCAGAACTCCGTATCCCACCCCCTCCCCTGATAGCTTTCCTATTCTTTAAACCTCTGGGAGTATGGGCCCAAGGGTCATTGTGGGATACAGAAGGTTGAAGGTCTGGCTTCTGTAATTGCTTCCCCGCTGAACATGGGTGTTGACGAGTCGACCCATACACCCAGCCTGCCTCTCTCTTTCCCTAATGGGGAAGGGCTCTGGGAAAGCAGAGCTCCAAGACACATTGGTGGGGTTGTCTGTCCAGGGAAGTCTGGTTGGCATCAGGCTAGAAAATTGTTGGCTAGTCATGAACTTAAAGGCTGGAATAGTGCAGGTGAAGAGTTAGGGGGGTGGTCTTCATTTTGTAGATAGCTAGCAGGCATATTTTGGTTATATTCCAAAGGGCCTGTAGCTATACTAGTTTTTTTTTCCTGTTTTTTTTTTTTTTTTTTTACACAGGGAGCAGCTGCCTCTAAAGGCTAACTAGTTTTTTTGTTTTGTTTTGTTGTTGTTTTGTTTTGTTTTCTTTTTTCCCCTGAGCATGAAATCTGATATGCAGGTGGATCCAAGTTATTATCTGGGGAGATAATATCATGGCTGGAAAAAGGACTAGAAACCTGGATCAGGGAAGAGAGTAGCTCCCAAATATGGGAAAGGTGTATAAATATTGTTGACTATAAACCCCATTGATTTGATATGATCTGGGGCACATATTCAGTTTAGGAGCCTATGTACCCCTATAGATCTGCATCCCTATAGATCTGAGCTCACATTCTGCGGTCATGAGTAGGAATGTTCCAAGCTGCCCCAATACCAGGACCCATCTTCCTCAGGTGTAGCATAGAATATATTGTCCAGTCTCCCTTCGGAGGATGGAACATTCTCTACCATTGTTGATCCAAGTTGAGGGCAAGGTCCTATGAGGGCCCACAAAGTGGTCTATTGTGTTGTTCCTGATAGAGGTGACAAGTCTGTGCACTAAAAAGTTAGAGACATTCAATCAATTTTTCCCCTCTCATATTAAATAGTAATTTATATGACTCCGAATTAATAGAAGTGTACATCAACACCATTCCCACCACCTAAAGACTGTGTCCCATCCCATCTTCCCCCCCTGCCTGCCCCATGAAACTTAACATCCACCCTCACCCTCAACCCAGGGTTTTTACTTTGGTGTCCTACTACTTCTACTCCTAACGGGATTCCCCACCTCCACATTTTTTTTTCAGGATAGAAGGTGAGAGACAAAGAGAGACAGAGATGAAGAAACACCCAAAAGAGAAACACCACAGTATGGTGCTCATTTGGTACTTGATCTTAGGACTTTGAGCTAAAGTGTTTGCTATATTGGGTATTGGGTAGGTGTTCACCCCCCCCCCCAATGCAACAAGAGATGATTAAACTTCAAAGCAGTGCAGAAAACTTCCCTACAAGCTGAGAGTTCAGGCCAGAGAACAAAGGCAGGTATGCAACCCAAAGCCTGTCTCTGTTTGGAGGACTGGGATGAAAAGACTGTGGTAGGGTGACTTTTCCTTCTCAGTCAGAGCTCTTCTCCCTGTAGTACAAGTGAAAAAAATCTAGTTACAGGCCTATAATTGCTGGACCAAGGTTGCTGAGCTGGCTGGTGCCAGAGCCAAGATGTCAGCCTCTTTTGCCTGTTCTGGTCCTTGTCCTCCCTGCTGACTCAATAACGCTGGACAAGGGTCTCCCTCCTGAGAATTTTCCACAGAACTTGAGCTGACTCTGCATGCCCAAGAGAAGGCTGAAGCTGGTGGCCCTACTCTGGATTCCCTGGTAGCCATTAGCTTTTGGTCTGAAGGGTGCCCCGGGGTAGGGTGGAATGTGAGCTAAAGATGGTGGGTCAATGCTAAGGGAATAGTAACTTGACTCTGGGAATCTGGAGTCAATTCGCCACAATTCCTGCCAACTCCCCTCAGGCCCCCTACATCTCCCACTTGCTTGAAACACAGTCAGTATGCTCTCACATCTCTTGTCCTTGACCTAGATCCTCTCTTTATCTCCATCTACACAGCTGTCCAAAGCAGGCACATTTGTGTTCAAGAAACTTGCTCCAGGAGGTTGTGGGAAAATGAGAACTCTGTTACATTTCTAGTGGGAATACAAATTGGTACAGCCCTGTTGGAAGACTGTATGGAGAGTCCTTAAACAAATAAAAATAGAAGTACCTTATGATCCAGCAATACCACTCTTAGGCATTTAATCCAGCACTAGAACTCCAACACTAAATAGAAGAGACATATGCACCTCTATGCTCATAACTCACCTCTATGCTCGTATTGCCTTATTCACAATAGCCAAAGAGTGGAAATAGCTAAAGAAGTTATGAGATATTAATCTGTGATAAAAAAGTGATATTGTGTCCTTTGGTGGAACTGGAGGTGATTATACTTAGCAAAATAAATAAAGAGATGAAAGATAACTACCAGATGGTTTCATTCATATATGGAATCTAGAGATCTAATTTACATGAACTTGTAAAAAAAAAATCCAAGCAAAACAGAAGCAAGCAAACTGTTTTCTAAGACTTGTGAGAACTATGGTGGTTATCTTTGGGAGGCTGGAGGGTGGGGATATGGAACTGTGGTAATGGATGTGGTGTGGAACTATACATTGTAATCTTATAATGAACTGTTAATAAGCAATAAAGATATTTTGAAAAAGAAAGAAACTCGCTCCATGTAATGAATCTTGGTAATTCTGTCACCTGGAGCCTGTCACCTGGAGCCTGTTACCTGGAGCCTGTCACCTGGGGCAAATTCAACCCTCAGCCGGAGGCACTTGACTGGAGTCAGATGGGGAGCACTGGGCTGGTAACAAAGATCTGGGGGAAACCAGTTGCTTAACAGTTGCTAGGATTTCCTGTCCCTCTCTGGGGCCTCAGGTCTGGCATCTGGCATTTAAAATCTCTCTTCCACTACCTTCCTCTGTAGGCCAGGATGGATGCTACAATGAGGCCCCTCTTCATGTCTCTTTTTAGGTTCTCTTTGTTACATATTCCACCCTAGAAATGGACCCATCCCCCACCTTGGGGTCCTCCTTTGATACTGATAGCCCCTGAGGGTGCCATACTAACCCCGTGGAACCCCCTACAGCCCCAGCCTTCTCCTACCCAACTGGTTCTCCTCTGGGCCCCTCAGTGGACATGGTGAGGAACCTGGCCACCCTTTCTTGCTATTCAAGGTCTTTCCAGATCTCCCCCGAGTCTCTGTGCTGCACTGTTCCCTGCAGCAGTCTCTCTTCATGTGGCTTGGCCTGGTGGTCCCAGACTACCTTTTGGCTGAAACCTCCATTCTTCTATACCTATCTCTGGGATACAAGGCAGGCAGATGGAGAGGGGTGTCAACACAGCTTGCAGGGCAGGGTGTGGGGACAGGAAGATAGGGCAGGCCCCAGGATGGACAGATGGATGAGTCCCCCAGCGCTCCCCTTTCCTGAATAGCTGTGGAAAGAACAAGGCCACCACTCCATGCCTCTTGTGGAGATGCTGAGAGTGTGAATGAGAACAGCTTGCGAGGGGCTCTAATGGTGAGATGACCTTTTGTGACTTTCTGAATTTGGCGTGCAACCAGAGGACACATCCCATAGCCCAGGCTGCTCTGCCTACTTTAGTTCCTGTCTCCAGAGTCCTGACACCCTGTAATCTGGGAGGGGACACACTGGGATACAGGGTGTGTGTGAAATTTCTTGGGTGTGTGCACATGGACACACATTCCTAGCTATCTGAAGCTTCTCAAAGGTGCTTGTGGCTACAGAGTCCAACCTGGTACTTGCCTATTTGAACTAGGACCATGTGGTTGTGTCCTCCCAGCCCATTTGATTTCCAGGTCATGAGGACTGTCCACAGTCCCTCTGAAAATGTGTTTATCTATTCACCTGGGTCCCTAAGACTATGTCTGGGCTTGAGATCAGCCCTGTAGGACAGGGGCATCCTTTGTCCAGTGACAAGGAAATCATTACCCCAAGGGAACATCCTGTATCTCAGCAGCTTCTTCTCCAAAGCTTTTTTTTTTCTTCTTTCTTTCTCTCTTTTTAATTGCTTTATTGGGGAATTAATGTTTTCCATTCAACAGTAAATACAATAGTTTGTACATGCATAATATTCCTCAGTTTCCCATATAACAATACAACCCCCACTAGGTCCTCTGTCATCCTTCTTGGACCTGTATTCTCCCCACCTACCCATCCCCACCCAAGAGTCTTTTACTTTGGTGCAATACACCAAAATTCCAGTTCAGGTTCTATGTGTTTTTTTTTTTTCCTGATCTTGTTTTTCAACTCTGCCTGAGAGTGAGATCATCCCATATTCATCCTTCTGTTTCTGACTTATTTCACTTAACATGAATTTTTCAAGGTCCATCCAAGATCGGCTGAAAACAGTGAAGTCACCATTTTTTACAGCTGAGTAGTATTCCATTGTGTATATATACTACAGCTTGCTCAGCCACTCATCTGTTGATGGACACATGGGTTGCTTCCAGGTTTTGGCTATTACAAATTGTGCTGCCAAGAACATATGTGTACACAGATCTTTTTGGATGGATATGTTGAGTTCCTTAGGATATATCCCCAGGAGAGGAATTGCAGGATCATAGGGTAGGTCCATTTCTAGCCTTCTGAGAGTTCTCCAGACTGTTCTCCACAGAGGTTGGATCAATTTACATTCCCACCAGCAGTGTAGGAGGGTTCCTTTGACCCCACACTCTCTCCAGCATTTGCTGCTATTATCTTTTCTGATGTATGACATTCTCATAGGAGTGAAGTGGTATCTCATTGTTGTCTTTATTTGCATTTCTCTGACAATCAGAGACTTGGAGCATTTTTTCATGTGTTTCTCGGCCTTCTGGATCTCTTCTGTGGTGAATATTCTGTTCATGTCCTCCCCCCATTTTTGGATGGGGTTATTTGTTGTCTTGTTGTTGAGTTTGGCAAGCTCTTTATATATGTTGGTTATTAAACACTTGTCTGATGTATGGCATGTAGAGATCTTCTCCCATTTTGTGAGGGGTCCCTTGGTTTGGGTAGTGGTTTCTTGTGCTGTGAAGAAGCTTTTTAATTTGATGTAGTCCCATAGGTTTATACTTGCCTTAGTGTTCTTTGTAATTGGATTCATTTCATTGAAGATGTCTTTAAAATTTATGCGAAAAAGAGTTCTGCCAATATTTTCCTCTAAGTATCTGATAGTTTGTGGTCTAACATCCAAGTCCTTAATCCACTTGGATTTTATATTTGTATTTGGTGAAATACAGTGGTTCAGTTTCATTCTTCTGCATGTTTCAACCCATTTTTTCCAACACCATTTGTTGAAGAGACTCTGCTTTCTCATTTAATAGTCTGGGCCCCTTTGTCAAAGATTAGATGTCCATAGGTGTGGGGGTTTCTTTCTTTTTTAACACAGGCAGGTCACTGCATATACATGCTTTCACTGCACCAGTCACTGTTTCATTCAGGTAGAGAGTGAGAGAGGCACAACAGCACTGGAGCTTCCTTCAGTGCCACAGTATCTCCTAGGTGGTGCTGGGGCTCAAACCTGGACCCTGTGCATGGCAAATGCACGTACTCAACCTGATGAACTATTGCTCTGGCCTTAACCTTCATTTAATTTTTAAAAAGCTTGTGCTCCTGATTTGAACAGTTTTACTATGTTCTTTCGACCCGAACTTGGCTTCCTCATATGAAGACAAGCAGGGTTGTTCACATGTAACACTTGAATGTGGCAAAATGACTTCTGTCTTGGTCTGGTCTAAAGTCCAACTTGAGATCTGAAGGCTAATCACACTGTGCTCATGAAAGCCAAATGCAATAATAGAGTGGGTTATGGTAGTCCCTTTAAGGCTTGCCATGTCCCTATAGAACTTGACCTCTTTATTAGGAACATATAGCAAGTTTCCAAAAGTGCCTTTGAGTACCAAATATATCAAAGTATGATCTTTGCCATCTTTTGCTCTTCTAAAGGCAATGGCTGAATAGTGAGGAAGACTGATAATGACCTTGGTGAATGACCACAAACCTGCCATGTACTTGGCATCTGAGAGCTCTCTGTACCTCAGCGTTTTAATTTAATTTAATTTAATTTTATTTTTATTGGTAATGACTATAGCAATTACCTTGTAAGGCTCTTGCACAAATGAAGTGATTTAGTATAGTTAAAGCACTTATAATAAAGTAACTTAATAACTTCTGCTGTTATGTCTTAACAGTTACTATATATTTTAATGTGGATTCGCCATTCAGAGAGCTGAGAAGAATGATTGAATTTCTAATTATACTTTTCCTTCCAAGACACAATCATTGACACTCTGTATCTGAGGCTTCATTTTCTTTCCTTCATGAGTGAATATAGCCACCCTGCTCAAGACCAGTGAGTATTTGGATAAAGCTAAAGACTCGCTGCTTTCTCTTTGTATTCTAATGATTTAGTCTCAGTTTCAGTGGCTTTAAATTTGTAAAAAACTTTGTCTCTCACTACTAGCAGTTACATATTTATTTTTCTATTATTTTTCTCATTCTTTTGCATCAATAAACACAGCAATATAGTCAAACAATTGCATCATCAACAATGGCTCAAGAAAAATGCTGAGTGGGAATTTGTATCACCTTATGGCATGTCAACATGTTTCCTGGATTTTGCAAAAGTCCAAATTTGGTGACGAGAAGTCAATTTAGAGGGGCTGGGCAGTGGTGCATCTGGTAGAGTACACATGTTAGTTACCATGTTCAAGCCCTGGATACAAGCCTCCCCATCTCCCCACCTGCAGGGAGAAGCCACATTTGGGAAGCTGCATAAACAGAGAAGCAGGTCTACAGGTGTCTCTTTCTCCCTCCCTAGTTTCACTCTGTCCTATCTAATTAAAAAGAAAGTGAGAAAAAAAAAGGAAATAATGGTTACCAGGCACCACAGATTCATTGTGCATGCACCAAGCTTCTGAGATAACCCTGGCGGTAATAAAAAAAATCAGTTTAGGAATATCAAAGGCTGTTGTGTGATGGTGAAGAAGACTCAAAGCCATTGAGGCTGAGTCATATTTCTGGGTTCAGGTCATCGTCCACTGGTTGAAAGGACAGTTTCCAACCATGAAGTTGGAGACAGGTATTTCTTGCTTTAATAGCAGAGCCATTCCAAGAGAACTGGATATACAACACAATGTGTCCTTTAGAAGATCCATTGTAAAATCAAGATGGTCTTCTATAGAGAAATGGACGGCTTTAAAAAGTTTTGGTTATAAACGCAAGACAATGTTGTGCTGGGATTTTGAGGAGAGCGATTGGAGAGTACTTGTAATAATTACTGTTCCTCTCTGTCTCAGAAGTATAAAAGGGGCAGATTTTTAAATGGAACTATGATGAGCTCTACTGTGTATTCTATTTAAGAAGTGACATAAAGCAGCAGACACTTGAAGTAGTCCCTTCAATGTGACCTGGATCTATTTCCCTGCTACCTCCCCACATGCATTATAGTTGGTAACTCTTACTGACATTTTCATTTTTTGTCTTCCATCCATAAAGTACTCAGATTAGGTGATTCTAGAAACTCATGCCCACCGACTTTTTCCTGGATTCCCATCCAGTTGTCATAGCTGACAGAGAGAGCTGTCACATCCTACCAGGTTAAATTGTGATAGAAAATGGTTAAATATACATTTACCATGTATAATGCTTCCCTTTGAAATCACAGACTCATTTACAAGTTCTGGATAATAAGCCATTGCCTACCTTTATCAATCCTGGAAGCTCATGTTTCAGTGAAGTTAATTTACTTAATAGATGGTATGATAAAGTAGTTCACACTCACTCAAAAATACATTGTAAGTTCTGGCATTTAAGTATTTTTATTATTTTTGTGGTTATGAGAACAACACATGCCCATTGTAAAGAATTAAGAAAATACAGAAAAGACATAAAAAAAAGACATAAAAAAGTGAAGTCTCCAGAATCTTACCTCTTAGAAATAACTATGTTGTGGGGGTAGACAGCGTAATGGTTATGCAAATAGATTCTCATGATTAAGACTCCAAAGTCTCAGGTTCAATCCCCCACATAACCATAAATCAGAGCTGAGCAGTGCTCTATTCTTACCTTTAGGTTCCTGATTATTAAACAATTTGTTCTGTTTTATAGCTTACTGCTTTTCAACCACCAAGTTTCAGATGCTACCATGATGCCATTCTGACCTCCCTGGTCAGATGACCTCATCAATTTGTCCTGGAACCTCATCTCCCTAGAGCCCTGTCTCACTAGTGAACAATAGAAATAGGATGGGGGTATGGATTGACCTGCCAATGTCTATGTTCAGCAGAGAAACAGTTACAGAAGCCAGAGATTCCACCTTCTGCACTCTATAAAGAATTTTATTGAATTGGCGTGTCGCATCAAAGTAAAAGACTCTGGGGTGGGTGGGTGGGGAGAATACAGGTCCAAGAAGGATTCAGAGGACCTAGTGGGGGTTGTATTGTTATATGGGAATCTGGGGAATGTTATGCATGTACAAACTATTGTACTTACTGTTGAATGTAAAACATTAATTCCCCAATTAAAAAAAAAAGAAAAAAAAATTTTAGTCCATACTACCAGAGGGACAAAGCATAGGGAAATTTCCAATGGAGGGGATGGGATATGGAACTCTGGTTATAGGAATTATATGTAATTGTATCCCTCTTATCTTACAATCGTATTAATCATTATTAAATTACTTGTAGAAATATGACACAAATAAACAAAATATGACAAAAATAAACAAATACCTATGATTAGCATTTAATATGCAATTTTTTGCTCTTTTTCTGTGCACAACTATTTATAAAATTAGAAGGTACTTTATATATAATCTCGCATTTAGGTTTTTTTTTTTTTAATTTTATACAACTGGTGCATTTTCTCATGCCATTATCTAGACTTCAACAACACCATTTTTGATGACCAAATAATATTTAATTGTCTGGCTGTACCAGAATTTATTTAGCCAGTTTTCCATTTGCAGGCATCTAAGCAGTTTCCCATTTTTCATTATTATAAATGATGCAGTGGTGAAGATTCTTGTGCAGGCAATTTTTATCTAGGTTTCTGAAAATTTCCTGAAATGAAATTCTCAGAAAGAAAATTACTATGTCTTAGCTCTGTTGTGTGGATGCCCTATCCTTGCAGATGCTTGAGGAGGTTAATGGTTCCTGTTGTGCCCCACTCAACTCTCCCCCTCACCCCTTTGTAATTGCCTTTAGGTCTCCTATACAGGGGAAGAAGAGACTCATTATTCATGCTGGTCAGAGGGACAAAGGGGACCCTGCAGCCTCCCCAGAATATTCACCTGAACCCACTCTATGCAAAGCAGAGTTTCCCCCTGCAGGAATCATTTCATAATTAACTTAGAGATTTAAACATACTTAATTAACCATGGAGACTCTCCTAGCCATCTGCCTCTGTTTTCATTTTGAGGAGGTTGGAAGGTTTTTATTTTATTTATTTATTTGCCTCGTTGGAAGGTTTTTATTTTGTTTATTTATTTATTTGCCTCAGCTCCTTTTTGGGAAGAAGACTCATTTCTAACATCTTGGTGGCTCTGTGGAGAAGGGCCCCAGAGTCCCAGAGTCCCAAAATGGCAGAGGAGGGGGCTGTGGGTTGCCATGATGAGACAATACATGCTTACTGCAGAGGACTAAGGAGATACAAGAAGTAAATTCTCCTAGAATCTTCCCTCTTAGAAATAGCCATGTCAGAAGTTGTGCAGACCCTGGGCTCTGTCTTCCTAGACCTGAGCTCTCTCTCCCTTGTCAACCCAGGGCAGGCAAAGATACTGACTACTCAAGGCTCCAGCTTCTGTCTCTTATGTCTGAAAATCACAGGACTGCAGTGAGGACACAGGGAAAGGCCAGCATCATACTTGCACAGGTGAGGCAAGTCAGAGCACTTTGAAATGTGCAGAATGCATTCCAGATCAGAGTCTGCCTGTGGGACATCCCCAGCCCTAGACTGAGGGTGGGGTGGGCCAGGCTAGGTTGGGGTGGGTGGGGTGGAGTGGGGAGGGTGTCTCCAGAGGTCCCATGACTTTCCTGCAGCCCCATAGCTGGTAAGTATATAGGCTGAGATGGAAACACTGAATACCCTGATCTGAATTATTAATATAAAAAAAATAGTATTCTCAGAAGCCCCTTACTGGGAACATGCAACAGAACATTCCTCCAGTGATTTTTTTTTTTTTTTTTTTTTTTAGAAGATCACCTCCTCCAGGAAGACTTCCTAGTCCTTTTTCCCTATCCTATGTTGCAGGGAAGACTGCTTATGTGTTCCTTTGCCACTCTGTTTATACTTCAGTATTATACTGTAAGGTACTAAAATTCATGTTTTATTTATCCCAGTTTGTAAGGGTCTGGCTTACACTAGTCAGTAAATAAATGGTATTGTATCTAATGAGATGGGATGTGGCCATGGGTGTGATTATTCTAGTAGTTTCTCCTCTTCCTCGTTCATTCTATGACCTCACTGGGGTGGGGAGGAGGTTAGTGTCCTATGTGTCTTAGGGTGGTCCCTGAGGGCTGCCATATGGACCCTCTTATGCTACCAGGCTGGCTCTGTGCCCTGGATGCTGGAGCTGTCAGAGGTGTAGGGCTCTAGCCCACCAGTCAGGTAGTGTTATGTTTCATAGATGTGCAAACAGATCTGTAGAGGGGCTGAGGGCATCTGCTACCGGACAGCCTGATATTTTGGAGTAAATAATTCCCACCATTTGAAATTCGTTTTCTTCTCTATCAGGTGAGGCAATTGGACTGGTCTATTCATCCCAATGGTCCACAACATGAGACTCTATTAATGATGGCCCCCGTTGGGGGTCAGGAGTGGTGGAATGAATGCCAGGGCTAAAAGATGGACCAGCAAGGGAGCAGGGAGCACTGGCTCTTCTAAAAGGCATCTTGTATATCAAAGACCTGGTGAAACAGGAAAATACCAACCTTAGAAGAGCTCCTGGATCTGGTTTAATGTTCCCATCAGACTGAAAATCTCTTTCCTTTTAAGATGTAAGATTTCTTTTCCCTTCCCTGCCACTCCAGGCAGCATTGAAGGCAAGGGAATCTGTGATGATAAATTAGGAATCTATAGCTATTTCTCCAGAGCCGCACATATTAAATCTGAAGCATTTCTTGGCTTTATTGAAGTCAAAGTAACCATGAAAAACCCTTGATGGCAGAGCACTGGTTTATGCTCAACCCAGAGCCACTCTGAGTCTCTCCCTTCCCCACCCCCTACCTGCATTCCACTGGGGCGGCTATTTTCTGAGACATAGTGAAACAAGGGTGGGGGGGCTTATTTATTTCTTTAACAGGGCATGACCCACAGAATGGAAAAAATAAATCAATGGAGTAAGATGAAAGTAATATGCAGCTTCATTCAAGGAGCACTAGGAAGAAAGAAATAGAAACTGTCATTTAGAATGGGGGTCCTGTAACTCTAACCAGTAAATCCAAGCCGTAATAAAAATACTCTTCAATAAGCTGGTCAGTTCAGCAGTTGAAAGGCTGAGGGGGAAGGAGCAAAGGGGGTTCAATGAATAGTGGAGGGGAGAGAAGCTGAATCAGAAACTGACTTGAAATAAGGGGGAAAAAAAATCAAATTTCAGAGAGAGAGGGAGCAAGAACACAAACAATAGAAGCATATTCAAAGAAACACAAAAGCACAGACAATGAAGAGAAGCATGCTCCCAGCTCAGTCACAGATACTCAGTGTGCAGAGGGGCAGAGACGAGAGGCCAGTGCCATAGTAAGAGAGTAGGCCAGCAAGAGACAGGAAGGGGGTGTAAGTGGGAGAGAGCAGTGCTGGTGTTCCTCTAGGGAAAAATTTATTTAAAATAAACAACATAGCCATTCATCTAGGGCTGGCTGATATTTTTATTCAAACTGAATTGACTTTTTTCCCCTCAGAATTATTTTGTAACGTGTTTTCATTCCCCTCCAATTTAGAGAAGCACAGGCTTTCTCCAAAGTCCATTTGCCTTGTTTGTTGCTTATTTACAGTTCTGGGCAGAAGACTTCAGGCCTCAGATTGTAGTCACGAAAAACTATGAAGGTAATTTTGATGTTTTCACTGCTATAAATCTACAGGGTCTCTGATTTTTCTATGTGACTAAGCGGTGACATTCCGCTCAACTCTGTGTGGCCCACAGAGGAAAACCTCATGAGTTTGAAGACCACCAATTTGCAATCAGGGGTGACTCATTTGGAGCCAGAGTTGACCATTCCATTCTGGGTTTGCTGAGCACATGAGCAAGGAAAGGAAGATGGCAGTAGATAGAGGCGCTGAATGAATGAAAAGAACAAGCATCAGGCTACCCAGCGGTAGCTTCCCAAAACCTGCCAGGCTCTCTCACTGGCAGCAACACTCCTCTTTTCTTCCTATCTCTGCTGGTAAAATCCTTCCCCTTCAGTGCTTGACAGTCAATTCATATATATTAAACATCTTAGCTGCAAATCCTTTCTCCAACTCTCTTACTCTTTGGTGGTTAATTGTTCCTTCCTTTGGGTTCCCAGCATCACTACTGGAAACTTGTTGCTCTGTTGTGGGTATGTTGTATCTACTTAAGGGAATTTTGTTGTTATTTTACTAGAACACTGTTCAACTCTGGCTCATGGTGGATTGAATCTGGGACCTCAGGCAATGTAGTCTTTTGCATAATTATGCTTCCTCTTAGACCTTATGGGATTATCTTCATATGTATTGAATTGTCAGGAAAGTCGTGACATATTTTTTTTGCATAGAAAAATATAAATACATCATGGCTTTTCAGACAGCCCAAATTCATGAGCATAGCCTTTCTCACACTCAGCCTATTATTTGAGACAGGGTTGTGCTTTATTGTGGAACTGTTTTTTGCATTGTAGGCCCTTAGCAACATACTTCCTGTCCATCCACAAATGCTGGTAACCCTATCACCCAGCCTAGTTTGAATTGCAAGAAGTCAAAGCTCAACAAGATGAAGCAACATGTTGAAGTACAGTGAGATAATTAGAGGGGAAGCCAAATTTCAAGCCAGTCATGTCTTACTTCCAAATCTATATATTTTTCCCTGTTATATCTGCCCTCTGTCTAGGTCTGGCCCAGCACCAAGGTACATGTGATTCTTGGGATTCAAAATGGTTATAGGATGAGGAGTAAGCTGGCCGTGGGCTGATCACTGCTCATTTTCCCGGTCAGGCCACCAGGTACTGCTCGTTGAAACGTGCACCCAACTTTGGAGATGTTAACAAAATGAGAAAGGCCCAATTTCTATTCTCAAAATGGACTGATTTTTGATAATGTTTTATCAAATGAAATATATATTTTTAAAGACTCTAGATTTACAGTGTGACCTAAAGGGCAACAAACTGGCTTGTGAGAGAGGTGAGAAAAGGAAAACAGAAAAGGATACCTGGCAGGAGGTCTAGAGGATGGTGGTCTGAGTCAGTGTTTTTTTGTTTGTTTGTTTTTGTTTTGTTTTTTTATTTTTAGCTACTAGGGTTATCTCTGGGGCTTGGTGCCTGTTTGACAACTCCACCACTCCTGGTGGCTAATATTCTTTCTTGATTTTTCTTACAGAGGCAGAGAAATAGGAAGAAAGAAGGGGAGAGTAAGAGAGACAACTGCAGCACTGTTTCATTGTTCATGAAGTTCCCCCAGCAGGTGGGGGATCAGGAGGCTTGACTTGGGCACACAACATTCAGGCCCCTGCTCTGAACCATTTTAAGGAAAGGTTTGCTATCAGTGCTAAGGGCCATGGACAGAAAGATAAGGTTAATGATGTATAACCACTTCTTTCCTCTTTCCCTTCTCCCTCCCCTCCCCTCCTCTCTCCTCCCCTCCCCTTCCCCTTCCCTTTCCCTTTCCCTTTCCCTTTCCCTT